>NC_092106.1:33607526-33639590 GCF_045679555.1 Salvelinus alpinus | reverse complement strand
GTCGAATGTTATGTATGGTGTAATGCACCACTACCACCACCACCATCATTAAACTGCTATCATTACCATTACCACCCATACCATTACTATTTGGAATGATAAACAACAATAATAATACTAATAACAATAACAGTAAAAACAATAACAGTCATAATAAGTAAGTTACTGCTTACTATGCAGATGTTATTATTCAGTGTCCCTCAGGCTATGGCAGGCAAATATATATTTGGCTGCAAGAGGAGCCATTGCTCCTTCGCCCATGAGTATTTTTAGTTTTTCCTCTGGGTTTAATAAGTTAAAATTTGGAATAAATGTAGTCATTTCTGTGAATAATGAATCTCTTGGTGAGGAATATTTATCACAGTAAAGGAGAAAGTGCATCTCTGTTTCTACCTCCCCTGTCGTGCAGTGACCACATACACGCTCCTCTTTGGGTAGCCATGTCTTTTTATGTCTGCCGGTTTCTATTGCCAATCGGTGGTCACTCAGCCTGTACTTGGTAAGGATCTGTCTCTGCTTCGAATCTCTGACAGAGTAGAGATATTCAGCCAATTCATATTCTCTGTTTAGGGTCAGATAGCAATTTAGTCGGCTTTGGGATTTGGTTTCGTTTTTCCAATGTTGTATATATGAGTCCTTTGATTGGTTCATGATTTTGTTTATTGGAATTCTTTCTTTTGAAGCAGTGCTGGTGTCAGCTTGGTTGGTTAGGTCCAACACCAGCTGACTGAGAGGGCTCGTTTCTGGGCTCAGCTCTTGGGTTTGAAGTGCTTTAAATTGCAGACTCGAATTTGGACTTGAATTTAGATGTAGCCAAAATTTTAATGATCTTTTCTGTATTTTCATTATTACTGGAAAGCGGCCCAATTCTGCCCTACATGCATTAGTTGGTGTATTTCTCTGGACTTGTAGGATTTTCCGACAGAATTCTGCATGTAGGGTTTCAATTGGATGTTTGTCCCACATTTTAAAGTCCAGTTTATTGAGTGGCCCCCAAACCTCACTTCCGTAAAGAGCTATTGGTAGGATTACACTGTCAAATATTTTGGTCCAAATTCTAATTGGGATGTTGATTTTGAATAATTTCATTTTTATTGCATACAATGCTCTGCGGGCTTTTTCTTTGAGTGCATTCACTGCCATATTAAAGTTTCCCGATGCAGATATGGTCAGACCAAGGTAGGTGTAATTTTTTGTGTGTTCAATGATGGTGTTGTTCAGGGTGAATTTATATTTGTGTTTCTGACATCTGTTTTGTTTTTGGAAAATCATGATTTTAGTTTTTGGGAAATTTACTGCCAGGGCCCAATTATGGCAATATTGCTCTAGAATATTAATGTTCTGTTGAAGACCTTCTTTGGTTGGTGATAGAAGTACCAAGTCATCAGCATATAGCAGGTATTTCACCTCTGTGTCAAATAGTGTGAGTCCTGGGGCTGGAGAATGGTCCAACATGTCTGCTAATTCATTGATATAAATGTTGAAAAGATTTGGACTCAAACTACAGCCTTGTCTCACACCTCGACATTGTGAAAAGAATTCTGTTCTTTGGTTTTTGATTTTTATTGCACACTTGTTTTCTGTGTACATACATTTTATTAAGTCATACACCTTACCACCAAGCCCACTTTGTAGAATTTTGTAGAATAGCCCTTCGTGCCAAATAGAATCAAATGCTTTTTTAAAGTCAATAAAGCAAGCAAAGATTTTGCCCTCTTTTTTTTGGTGGACGTGTTTATTAATTAGTGTGTGTAAGGTGTATATATGGTCAGTAGTGCGATGGTTAGGGAGAAAGCCAATTTGACATTTAGTTATTACATTTTTTTCTTGAAGAAAGGTTTGGATTCTTGAATTCAAAATGCTACAGAAAACCTTTCCCAAGTTACTGTTTACACAAATTCCCCTGTAATTATTGGGGTCTGATTTGTCTCCACTTTTGTGGATAGGGGAGATGAGCCCCTGGTTCCAGACATCAGGGAAGCAGCCAGAAGTTAAAACCATGTTGAACAATTTAAGCACAGCATTTTGCAACTCAGGTGTGCTGTTTTTCAGCATTTCATTTCTGATGTTGTCTAGACCACAAGCCTTCTTTGATTTAATAGATTTGAGCTTTTCATTTAGTTCTTGTTGGGTTATTGGGTAATCTAATGGATTTTGGTTATTTTTAATGACTGATTCAAGGATGTTCAATTTTTCTTTAATTTCTAATTGGTTCTGTTTTAAGTCTTTTTGTGGGATGTTTTTGTATAGATTATCAAAATAAGTTTTCCAAATTCCTACATCTTGTATGGCTAATTCTTGTGGCTTTGTTGTGCTTAAATTGTTCCACATGTCCCAGAACTGATTTTGGTCAATTGCGTTTTCAATTTCATCAAGTGTCTTGTTGGTATAATTCAGTTTCTTGCGTTTCAGTGTATGTTTATACTGTTTCAGAGTTTCAAAGTATTCATATCGTAGCTCTGGGTTGTTTTGCTGCTTATGTTTTTTGTTTGACATTTGTCTTAGGTGTTTTCTAATTGTTTTACATTCATTATCAAACCATTTGTCAGAAACATTTTGTTTTTTGTTTCTGATGTTGCATTTCTTTGGTTTTCTCAAATTTGCTTTCGATGCTGCTTTTTGGAATATGCAGTTGATGTTTAGAGTAGCCGAATTGACACCATCTTTATTGTTTTGGTATTGTGAGTTATTGAAAAACTGTATAGAGTTCATCATTTCTTTTGAGTTCAATGTTTCAATGAATCTCTCTGCACTGTTTGGAGCCCATCTGTATGATTGGTTTATGTTGAATAGTTTATTGGGCAGTTTTTTTGAATGAATATTGCCGGTTAATTTCTTCAAGAACACGTTGATCTGACTGTGATCTGACAATGGTGTCTGTGGTCTGACAGTGAATGCACTAATGGAGGAGGGGTCAATGTCCGTGATGGCATAATCGACTACACTTGTCCCAAGAGCTGAGCAGTAAGTAAACTGACCTAAAGAGTCCCCTCTGATTCTACCATTAAGCATGTACAGGCCTAAGGCTCGACAGAGATGCACTAACTCCTTCCCATTTTTGTTCAGTATTTGGTCAGGACTGTTTCTATTATTTATAATAGGGCTGCTGTACAAGGAGGGGTGACCAAATATGTGGTGGTTACCTCCCGCATCAGTGTAGTCAGGCTCAGAACCTGTTCTTGCATTGAAATCTCCACAAAGAAGCACTTTACCCTCTGCCTGAAATGTAATGATTTCTGTATGGAGATTGTCAAAAAACTGATCATCATAATATGGTGAATCTGAAGGAGGAGCATAAGCTGCACATATGTACACATCATTGTCACAATAGATTGTACCTTTGTTAAGTTTTAGCCAAATGTGACTGGTACCTTTTTTCATTTCATTCAGTGCCAAGTCCTGCTTATGCCAAATGATGATTCCACCTGAGTCTCGGCCCCGTTTAACATTTTTATGTTTGATTGATGGTAGTAAGCTTTCTCTATACCCTGAGGGACACTGAGTATCTATGTCTCCACGACACCATGTTTCCAGTAGGATTATGATGTCCTGTCCCTGGATGTTTTTAATAAATTCTGGATTTGTTGTTTTATAACCAAAATGTGAAGAGTAAAGTCCCTGGATATTCCAAGAGCTGATAGTTAATGATCTCATTTATAATAAGTGATATTCACTGGTTTGAGTAAAGTACATTGAAAACAATACAAAATAATATATATATATATATATACATATACATACATATATATATACATATACATACACACACACACACACACACACACACACACACACACACACACACACACACACACACACACACACACACACACATACATACATACATACATACATACATACATACATACATACATACATACATACATACACCATTATATATAAATATTATTATTATACCGATGCCAATAAAAAATTAAGAATAGTTGTAAACAAATGAATAAGAATGGAATAAGACTGCATAAAAAATAAGTACAATGCAATCTGCAACCCTGTGTGTGTGTGTGTGCGCGTGCGTGTGTGTGCGTGCCCGTCTAGCCCAGTAGTCTGCATATTAGTTGCAGTAGTTGGCGCACCTCTCCTATCTCTGATTGTTCTAGGTGTCTTTTGCCAGAGGTTACCTCAGCATATGTAGGCTGATGATCTGAATGATACATGGTGTGGACTGCATCATGTGGTGTACTTCTCTGAAGGACAGTGTTCTGTCCGACCCTGGAGTAGTGGTCAGAGCTGTGTTGTGATGGGCCAGGTCCAGTAGAGATGTGTTGTGACGGGCCAGGTCCAGTAGAGCTGTGTTGTGATGGGCCAGGTCTAGTAGAGATGTGTTGTGATGGGCCAGGTCTAGTAGAGATGTGTTGTGATGGGCCTGGTCCAGTAGAGCTGTGTTCTGATGGGCCTGGTCCAGTAGAGCTGTGTTGTGATGGGCCTGGTCCAGTAGAGCTGTGTTGTGATGGGCCTGGTCTAGTAGAGCTGTGTTGTGAAGGCCCTGGTCTAGTAGAGCTGTGTTGTGATGGGCCGGGTCTAGTCGTGCTGTCCTGAGACGGGTCTGGTCTCGTAAATCTGTGTTGTGATGGGCCTGGTCTAGTAGAGCTGTGTTGTGATGGGCCTGGTCTAGTAGAGCTGTGTTGTGTTGGGCCTGGTCTAGTCGTGTTGTCCTGATGCGGGTCTGGTCTCGTAAATCTGTGTTGTGATGGGCCTGGTCTAGTAGAGCTGTGTTGTGAAGGCCCTGGTCTCGTAAATCTGTGTTGTGTTGGGCCTGGTCTAGTAGAGCTGTGCTGTAATAAGCCGTGTCTGGCTCTTTTCTCCTGGGGATGGTGGAGGTACTGTTGTTTCAGAAGGTGGGGCGGGGGACCTCTGTTGCTGGGGTGATGGGTGTGTGGGTCCCTGCCAAGTGTTGCATCTTTTAGGTCCTTGGCAAAGGTTCTGACACTGTCCTGATCAAGATGTACATCATCGTATAAGTGTTGACATGTCAGAGTGGGGTGGTGAGCCGTTCTGACGTTGAGTAGTGAGGCACAGTCCACAGTGATCTGTTGATTTATTTTGTCGATCAACTGTCCTGGGAAGTCTTTTCTTGGTAGGAGGGTGGACACAACTATATTGGTTGTTGGGAACACAGCCTGTGCCCGTTCTGCCACTCTTCTCACTGCCCCAGATACATCTTCACCTTTGGCATGAAGGTCGTTTGTGCCAGTGTGGATGATGATGTTGTCGAGGGTGTCAATCCTGGTCTGACTGAGTAGCTGCATTGCACTGTCAGTTGTAGGACACCAGAACTTATACACCTGGTGTCTAGGGAATAATCTTTCCTGGACTAAGAACTTCCCATTTGAATCAATAAGGATTGCAGTTGTGGGTGACTGTCTGGCTGGAGCAGACTGGGAGGATGGTATTCTGACCTTGGCTGGAGCACACTGTGTTGGAGCAGACTGAGAGGCTGGTTGGCTGACCTGGGCTGGAGCAGACTGAGAGGCTGGTTGGCTGACCTGGGCTGGAGCAGACTGAGAGGCTGGTAGGTTGACTTGTGCTGGAGCACACTGTGCTGGAGCAGACTGGGAGGATGGTATTCTGACCTTGGCTGGAGCACACTGTGTTGGAGCAGACTGAGAGGCAGACTGAGAGGCTGGTAGGTTGACCTGGGCTGGAGCACACTGTGCTGGAGCAGACTGGGAGACTGGTATTCTGACCTGTGCTGGAGCAGACTGGGAGACTGGTATTCTGACCTGTGCTGGAGCAGACTGAGAGGCTGGTTGGCTGACCTGGGCTGGAGCAGACTGGTAGGCTGGTGCAGTGTCATCAGGCTGTGTGGTGGAGGCCATGCTGGTCTCGGGTTCTGCTTGTGTTATGCCAAGCTGGTGGACATGTTCTCCAGATGCAGAGGACATAATGACTCGCTGCTGGTTGAGGAGGTCAATGTACCTCTCTCTCTGCTCTAGCTGCTTTCTTGTTGTGCTCAGATGGTCTCTGAGGTCATCATTTGTCTGACTCAGTTTGTCCATTCTGCTTTCTAGTTTAGCAATAGATGCTCTGCTCTCCTCCTTGAACTGTTTCATCTCTTCTTTAAGTTTCTGGACAGTGTCCTCCTCTTGAAGCATGTTCTCTCGGAGTTCTATGACCTCTGCTTCAACTAGAGAGAGGGTGTTGTGGAAACGTTGCATAGCAGGTGTTCTTGGTGTTGTAGGCATGTCCTTGGCTCTGTCTGCTGCAGGTGAGGTAGGTAGAGGGACACTGAGGGCTTCTTGCTGGGTCACAGAGACCGCTGGGGCCTGCTTTTCACCGTCATCTCCCTCCTTGACTTTTTCCTCAGTTTCTGAGATGATTTCAGCTTCTGCTTTTAGGGTAGTAAACCTATTCTCAAAAGCCTGGAGGCTTGAATCATTGCCTTGTATCAATACAGTTCCATTATTATATACGTTTACTGTTTGATATGTGTTGCTATGGTCAGCTTCTTCAAAAATGCTGATCTGACATCCTTTGCTGATGCCTCTCTTTTTTGAAAAAGGGAAATGGTTGCAAATAACCCTTTTCCATATGTGCCCTCGTTTGGTATTAAAAATTAAATTTGCTCTTGTTTTGCAACTGGTAAGATCTGCAAACAGGCATTCATGGTTCTGTCCCATCAACAAACCTTTGAAACTTTTCTTAGCTTTCTCTGTTTTGATGTCTGGTGGGTAAACAACTTCCATAGCAACGCTGGTAATGTTGGCTGATGTTGCAATAGAAGTGTTGTTTCTTGTTTAATTGTCTTTTATGTCTTTAGAGGACTGCTTCACCTTGATGTCCCCTTTCCCTTTTCTTCTGTCCTTATTTTGTCCCACTTTGTCCCTTCTTCTCTTCTGTCAACTAGACACTCCTTGTTAGCTAGCTAGCTTCTTTTCAGGAGAGTCCTTAGCAACTGCCTAGCAACAGGTAAACAACTTAGCTAGCTAAGAAAACTGTATAATTTTATGAAAAATTGTTACTTTTTCAGAATCCTTTCTTCTTTGTTTGCTGCTTGTTTGGTCTCCTATTCTGTCTAGCAGTTTTCTTTTGTTTTTTTCGATGTACTTTACTCTAAAAACCATATAAATCTCAATATTTTTAGGAGCTCATCTTTTCAGCTGCTGCTGCTTAATTTGGAACTCCGGAACCCGAAATCTCTCTCTCTCTCTCTCTCTCTCTCTCTCTCTCTCTCTCTCTCTCTCTCTCTCTCTCTCTCTCCCGCCCTCCTCTCTCTCTCTCTCTCTCTCTCTCTCTCTCTCTCTCTCTCTCTCTCTCTCTCTCTCTCTCTCTCTCTCTCTCTCTCTCTCTCTCTCTCTCTCTCTCTCTCTCTCTCTCTCTCTCTCTCTCTCTCTCTCTCTCTCTCTCTCTCTCTCTCTCTCTCTCTCTCTCTCTCTCTCTCTACCTCTCTCTCTCTCTACCTCTACCTCCTCATTGTTTTTCTCACATTCCCCCTCCTATCAGTTTCATCCTGTCCTCATCTTTCATCTTTCTCTAGCTCCTTCCTTCTCTCCCCTTTCACTGCCTCTTTCCGTTTTCCTAATATTTTCTCATCCTTTCTTGTTAATTCTACCAGATCTCATCTCCCCTCCCTCTTGCTCATCTCACCTCCTCTTCCCTCCTCTTCCTCCTCCTTTGAATCGTTAAAAAAAACATATCTTTATCTAGAAAGGGAAGGTCTATATCTCTTCCTGCCTCATTTATTTATCTTTCTTTCTCTCAGAGGAGATTAAGTATTCAGAACTACAACAAAACTCAAACTCTCGTGTCTTTTGTCTACTCTCATGTCTTTGGTGTGTGTGTTGTGTGTGTGTGTTGTGTGTGTGTGTTGTGTGTGTGTGTGTGTTGGAGAACAAAAGGAAAACTTCAGAGCGTTTCATCTCAAAGCCTGACCTTTCCACTCCGCCGTTACCCAGCATTCCCTCTGCTCCAACATGATATCCATGCAGAGGGTTGCTGCTCTCCACACTAACTACTAACTACTAACTATGAAAGACCAAAGAGCTTTAGATTTAGAACAACAGTGTTTACATGGTATATCCAAAAATGTACTATTATGAAAGCAGTGTTTGCCATTTAATGCAAACGCTTCATTCTGACATGTGTTTATGGCATTTTGAATGCAGTGTTACATTTTGAAGGAGATGTGAGGCATTTCGCATTTTGTGTGTGCAGTTTTGGGAATTGTGTGTAGAGTTTTGAAAAAAGGAGACAGTTTTGAAAACGTGTGTAAGCAGTTGGAAAAAACTGTAAACTCCCCTTCATGATAATACTTAATTAACTGTGTGTGCATGGGTGTGTCTGCATGTTTTTTGCCGATCAAGTGACAGAAGGAAAAAGAGAATAGAGGGAGTGAGGGAGCGAGAAAAAGAGAGAAGAACTGACACATTGACAGGAAGTGGGGAGAGAGGAGCCACACCAGACAGCAGCAACACCTGGAACCTGTCACACCAACAGACATCACCTTAACCACAGCTACTAACAACCTCTCTCACCCCTCTCTCTCCCCCCATGTCCTCCACCCTCTCCTCCATCCGCTCCTCCACTCTCTCTCCCCTATCTCCTCCACCCTCTCTCTCCCCATCTCCCCCACTCTCTCTCCCCATCTCCCCCACTCTCTCTCCCCATCTCCTCCACCCTCTCCTCCACTCTCTCTCTCCCCATCTCCTCCACCCTCTCCTCCACTCTCTCTCTCCCCATCTCCCCCACTCTCTCTCCCCATCTCCCCCACTCTCTCTCCCCATCTCCTCCACCCTCTCCTCCACTCTCTCTCTCCCCATCTCCTCCACCCTCTCCTCCACTCTCTCTCTCCCCATCTCCTCCACCCTCTCCTCCACACTCTCTCTCCACATCCCCTCCACTCTCTCTCTCCCCATCTCCTCCACCCTCTCCACCACACTCTCTCTCCCCATCCCCTCCACTCTCTCTCCACCATCTCCTCCACCCTCTCCTCCACACTCTCTCCACCATCTCTTCCACCCTCTCTTCCACACTCTCTCTCCCCCATCTCCTCCATCATCTCCTCCACTCTCTCTCTCCCCATCTCCTCCACCCTCTCCACCACACTCTCTCTCCCCATCCCCTCCACTCTCTCTCCACCATCTCCTCCACCCTCTCCTCCACACTCTCTCCACCATCTCTTCCACCCTCTCTTCCACACTCTCTCTCTCCCCATCTCCTCCACCCTCTCCTCCACACTCTCTCTCCACATCCCCTCCACTCTCTCTCTCCCCATCTCCTCCACCCTCTCCACCACACTCTCTCTCCCCATCCCCTCCACTCTCTCTCCACCATCTCCTCCACCCTCTCCTCCACACTCTCTCCACCATCTCTTCCACCCTCTCTTCCACACTCTCTCTCCACCATCTCCTCCACCCTCTCCTCCACACTCTCTCCCCCATCTCTTCCACCCTCTCATCCACACTCTCTCTCCCCATCTCCTCCACTCTCTCTCCCCCATCTCCTCCATCATCTCCTCCACACTCTCTCTCCCCCATCTCCTCCATCATCTCCTCCACACTCTCTCTCCCCCATCTCCTCCATCATCTCCTCCACTCTCTTTCCCCCACTCCTCCACACTCTCTCTCTATCCCCATCTCCTCCACCCTCTCCTCCACTCTCTCTCTCTCACCATCTCCTCCACCCCCCCATCTCCTGCACACACTCATCCACACTCTTTCTCTCTCCCCATCTCCTCCACCCTCTCCTCCACACACTCTCTCTCCCTGTCTCCCCCACCCTCTCTCCCCCATCTCTTCCAACCTCTCCTCCACACACTCTCTCTCCCCATCTCCCCCACCCTCTCTCCCCATCTCCTCAACCCTCTCCTCCACACTTTCTCCCCCCATCTCCTCCACACTTTCTCCCCCCATCTCCCCCATCATCTCCTCTCTCTCCTCCACTCTCTCCCTACCCTCTCTTTCTTAGAGGACAGAGAGACAGTGTTAGCCTCATGGTAATGTAATCCAGTGTTTCCTCTATGTTAATGTGAGGCCGGCAACAGATGGACTGAGCTGAGAGGTTAATGCAGATACTGTCTGTCCTCCAGCCTTATCTACCGACTGACACACGCACGCACACACACACATAGGTTCCTAAGGGGAGGACGTCTCATAATAATGGCTGGAACGGAGCAATAGGAATGGCATCAAACACCTTGAAACCATGTGTTTGATGTATATGATACCATTCCACTAATTCCGCTCCAGCTCTTACCACAATCCCGTTCTCCCCAATTAAGGTGCCACGACCTCCTTTGAAACACACATTACCACCCTGTCAGCAGACACCTTATTCTGTACATCACCAGGCTTTGACTGCTGTGTATGCATGTGTGTGTTCTTACATTGAAGATGGATTGGCAGACGTAGTGGTACACCATGCTTTTCAGACTGGCCTCCTGTGGATCGGTGATAGAGAGATGGATGGATAGAGAGATGGATGAGAGCTGTCAGCTGCACTGTAAAACAAACGAGAGTCACACGCACTCTGTACCCTTCATGGCATTTTGATTTATGGATGGATGCCTCACCAGTGTCAGCGTTGAGGATGAGAAAATAGAGATAGTTATAGGTTTAAAAAACATAGAAGATAGTTTGTCGAACCTTCTCACCCTATTCCCCATATAATTAATCCCCCCCCAAAAAATGCACTCCCTCCTCTTTTCTTCACTCTTTCTCATTCCTTTTTCAGCATTTTTTGTCTCTCCAGTCTCTTTATTTCCCCTGCTCTCTTCCCCTGTTTAGAAATCATCTCTCTCTTCCCCTGTTTAGAAATCATCTCTCTCTACATTTAAATGGGAACATGACCGTCTGAGGGCCCCTTCAACTCCAGTGCACGGACAGAACTAATTCTCCTCAAACACACACACATACATACACACAGCCATATGTTTGAAGTTATTATTGAAGTGGTGGTTGGGTTGGGGGCCGGCAGTAAAGCTGTCAGAGAGGGTGTGGATAGGATGCAGGGTTAGAGCCTGCTCTGTCCAATTACCACACACACACACACACACACACACACACACACACACACACACACACACACACACACACACACACACACACACACACACACACACACACACACACAAACCATGTTCTGTCCAATATAACCAAAGTCCCAAGGTAGGTGGATCAGAGGAAGAAATGAAGGAGCAGCTGTCTGTAGAGAGAGAAAGAGCAGGGAGCCCCAGCCAGGCCTCTCTTTCTCTCTCTTACTGCCTTCATATCCATTCTATATGATCTCAGTATCTCTCCTCATCTCTGTCTCGTACTGCCTTCATATCCATTCTATATGATCTCAGTATCTCTCCTCATCTCTGTCTCTTACTGCCTTCATATCCATTCTATATGATCTCAGTATCTCTCCTCATCTCTGTCTCGTACTGCCTTCATTTCCATTCTATATGACCCCACTATCTCTCCTCATCTGTCTCGTACTGCCTTCCTAGGTTTTGGCCTTTCTAGGGAGTTTTTCCTAGCCACTGTGCTTCTACACCTGCATTGCTTGCTGTTTGGGGTTTTAGGCTGGGTTTCTGTACAGCACTTCGAGATATTAGCTGATGTACGAAGGGCTATATAAAATAAACTTGATTTGATTTGATTCATATCCATTCTCTATGACCCCAGTATCTCTCCTCATCTCTGTCTCTTACTGCCTTCATATCCATTCTCTATGACCCCAGTATCTCTCCTCATCTCTGTCTCGTACTGCCTTCATATCCATTCTATATGAGCCCAGTATCTCTCCTCATCTCTGTCTCGTACTGCCTTCATATCCATTCTATATGACCCCAGTGTCTCTCCTCATCTCACTCCCCTACTGCATTCATATCCATTCTCTATGACCCTAGTTTGACCGCAGTATGACTCCAAAATGACCCCAGTATGACCCTAGTATCTGTCCTCAACACTTCTCCTCCATCTTTTTTTGTCTGCCACATTCCAAAGGTTATTCATGTATAGACGTTTATTAGTGGTGCGTTGTTGGAGTGTGAGATGCTGTGTTTATGTGTGGTTGATTGGGAGGGAGGGGGGGGGGGGGGGGGGGAGTGAGTTGAGAGGTCAGCTATACCCCCAGAGCTCTGAGAACATCTGCCAATCAGAGTTCATACATCACACACACACACACACACACACACACACACACACACACACACACACACACACACACACACACACACACACACACACACACACACACACACACACACACACACACACACACACACACACACACAGCAAGAGCACCGTTCGCAAAACAAATCTCTCAGGCTGTTGTACAGTGTGTGAACTCTCGTTGTGGCGAGACTAAGCGCTAATTCCCAAATCCCGTGGGTTCTCTCTGTAAACGGTGTCATCCAGGAATGTCGCCAAGCAGCAGCTGGTCACGGTAGCAACAGCCAGCCAAAATGTGTGTGTGTTTGTAGGAGGGTTATTTCAGGAAATGGGAAGGTTGAGGTGGGCTGAGAAGATACATATCTTGCAACAACTGGGAATACGTGTGTCTGTGTATAGAGCCCTCCTGATCCCATTACCCCACCATGAATACACCCAGTCCCTCCTGATCCCATTACGCCACCATGAATACACCCAGTCCCTCCTGATCCCATTACGCCACCATGAATACACCCAGTCCCTCCTGATCCCATTACCCCACCATGAATACACCCAGTCTCTCCTGATCCCATTACCCCACCATAAATACACCCAGTCCCTCCTGATCCCATTACCCCACCATGAAAACACCCAGTCCCTCCTGATCCCATTACCCCACCATGAATACACCCAGTACCTCCTGATCCCATTACCCCACCATAAATACATCCAGTCCCTCCTGGTCCCATTACCCCACCACGAATACACCCAGTCTCTCCTGATCCCATTACCCCACCATGAATACACCCAGTCCCTCCTGATCCCATTACCCCACCATGAATACACCCTGTCCATCCTGATCCCATTACCCCACCATGAATACACCCAGTCCCTCCTGATCCCATTACCCCACCATGAATACACCCAGTCCCTCCTGATCCCATTACCCCACCATGAATACACCCAGTCCCTCCTGATCCCATTACCCCACCATGAATACACCCAGTCTCTCCTGTTCCCATTACCAGACCATAAATACACCCAGTCCCTCCTGATCCCATTACCCCACCATGAATACACCCAGTCCCTCCTGATCCCATTACCCCACCATGAATACACTCAGTCCCTCCTGATCCCATTACCAGACCATAAATACACCCAGTCCCTCCTGATCCCATTACCCCACCATGAATACACCCAGTCCCTCCTGATCCCATTACCCCACCATGAATACACCCAGTCCCTCCTGATCCCATTACCCCACCATGAATACACCCAGTCTCTCCTGATCCCATTACCCCACCATGAATACACCCAGTCCCTCCTGATCCCATTACCCCACCATGAATACACCCAGTTTGTCCTGATCCCATTACCCCACCATGAATACACCCAGTCCCTCCTGATCCCATTACCCCACCATGAATACACCCAGTCCCTCCTGATCCCATTACCCCACCATGAATACACCCAGTCCCTCCTGATCCCATTACCCCAGCAATAGAGGAGAGGGTCTGATGGGAGGAGAGGAGAGGGTCTGAATGGAGGAGAGGAGAGGGTCTGAATGGAGGAGAGGAGAGGGGTCTGATGGTAGGAGAGGAGAGGGGTCTGATGGGAGGAGAGGACAGGGTCTGAATGGAGGAGAGGAGAGGGGTCTGAATGGAGGAGAGGGGTCTGAATGGAGGAGAGGAGAGGGGTCTGAATGGAGGAGAGGAGAGGGTCTGAATGGAGGAGAGGTGAGGGGTCTGATGGGAGGAGAGGACAGGGTCTGAATGGAGGAGAGGAGAGGGTCTGAATGGAGGAGAGGAGAGGGGTCTGATGGGAGGAGAGGACAGGGTCTGAATGGAGGAGAGGAGAGGGGTCTGATGGGAGGAGAGGACAGGGTCTGATGGGAGGAGAGGAGAGGGGTCTGATGGGAGGAGAAGGGTCTGATGGGAGGAGAAGATTCTGATGGGAGGAGAAGAGTCTGATGGGAGGAGAGGAGAGGGTCTGAATGGAGGAGAAAGGACTGATGAGAGGTGAGGGGTCTGATGAGAGGAGAAAGGACTGATGAGAGGAGAAGGGTCTGATGAGAGGAGAAGGGTCTGATGAGAGGAGAGGGGTCTGATGAGAGGAGAAGGGTCTGATGGGAGGTGAGGGGTCTGATGAGAGGTGAGGGGTCTGATGAGAGGTGAGGTGTCTGAATAGAGGCGAGGGGTCTGAATACAGGCGAGGGGTCTGATGAGAGGAGAATGGTCTGGAGGTGAGGGGAGAGGAGGAAGAGGGGAAAGAGGGGAGGGAGGGTGGGAGAGGAGGAAGAGGGAGGGGAGATGAGGGTAGAGGAGGGAGGGGAGATGATTAAGAGGGAGGGGAGAGGAGATCTGGTAGAATGAACAAGAAAGGGTGAGAAAATAATAGGAAATTGGAGATTCAGTGAAAGGGGAGAGAAGGAAGGAGCGAGAGAGAGATGAAGACTGGATAAAACTGATAGGAGGGGGAATGTGAGAGAAAAAAATTGGGAGGATGCGTGTGAGAAAGGGAGGAAATCAGAGAGAGAGAGATAAAGGGAAGAGAAGAGTCAGACATGGTGACACACTGCCCCCTAGAGGAATAATTATATTTACTCACATGCCTGTACAGAGTTACACATACACGCGCACACACACAGACACACACTTGAGCACCCATCACATCTCAACAAAGGCCAAAAGAAACCCACAATTAAAACCAACATTGCTGTGGGCAAAGAGTGCTGTTAGTATTAACATTCTCTGTAATTGGCTGTAAAGTATAATGTGGGACTCAATGTCCTCAGGGTTAATTGAGTTGATAGAGACACTTCTAATTGAGCACGCACACAGACAGACAGACAGACAGACTCCGTCTCTCCATCTTTCTCCCTCTCATGCACCCTGCCTCCCTCAATCAATCTCTTTCACTCAGTCTTTTCTCTCTCTCTCTCTCTCTCTCTCTCTCTCTCTCTCTCTCTCTCTCTCTCTCTCTCTCTCTCTCTCTCTCTCTCTCTCTCTCTCTCTCTCTCTCTCTCTCTCTCTCTCTCTCTCTCTCTCTCTCTCTCTCTCTCTCTCTCTCTCTCTCTCTCTCTCTCTCTCTCTCTCTCTCTCTCTTTCTCTCTCGTGTCTAGACTTTGGCTACAGCTCAGGGGAATATCCTGGAGAATGATGGACTCTCTGAACCAGACTAAGTCTAGCAGCGCCCTCATAGAATACTCACTGAGGGAGTCACGCAGACTCCAGGCCTCTGTTGACCAAGTACACATACGCATGGGTGCACACACTTCCTCTCACACACTGAGCTATAAACCTCCTCATCAACGTCCCATAGGGTTTGTACACAACACCCCAAACTGCTGTGTGTGAATGACAGAGGAGAATACATCAACCAATCACAGGAGAATAGAAGAGTCTGGAGTCTGTCAGGACAGATGGAACACTCAGAGAGGGAGGGGTGAAAGAGAGATGAGACAGAGATGCTCTGGGGTGTGAGTGAGTGAGTGAGTGAGTGAGTGGAGAGAGAGAGAGAGAGAGAGAGAGAGAGAGAGAGAGAGAGAGAGAGAGAGAGAGAGAGAGAGAGAGAGAGAGAGAGAGAGAGAGAGAGAGAGAGAGAGAGAGAGAGAGAGAGAGAGAGAGAGAGAGAGAGAGAGAGAGAAGAAGTCAGGGGGGAATCAGCGTAACGTGACATTGTGTTGTGTTCTGGCTGAAGGGACTGAGAAGTGGACATTTTGTGCATAATGAGGAATTGGAATGATTGTGTTCAAATGGCAGTCACGTGTGTCAGAATATGACCAGGCAGATCTAATCAGATATATTATAGTAGTAGTTCACACTGAACAAAAATATAAACACAACATGTGAAGTGGCCCCATGTTTCATGAGCTGAAATAAAAGATCCCAGAAATGTTTCATACGGGTACTTCTCTCAAATTTTGTTCACACATTTGTTAACATCCTGCTAGTGAGCATTTGTCCTTTGCCGAGATAATACATCTAGCTGACAGGTGAAGCATATCAAGAAGCTGATTAAACAGCATGATCATTACACAGGTGCACCTTGTACTGAGGACAATAAAAGGTGATTCAAAAATGTGCCGTTTTGTCACACGACACAATGCCACAGATGACTCAAGTTGAGGGAGTGTGCAATTGCCATCCTGACAGCAGAAATATCCACCAGAGCTGTTGCCAAAAAATGTAATGTTCATTTCTCTACCATAAGCCGCCTCCAATGTAATTTTAGAGAATTTGGCGGTACTTCCAACTGGCCTCACAACCGTAGACCACGTGTAACCACACCAGCCCAGGACCTCCACATCTGGCTTCTTCACCTGTGGGATCGTCTGAGACCAGCCACCCAGAAAGCTGATGAAACTGTGGATTTGCACAAGTGAAGAATTTCTGCACAAACTGTCAGAAGGGAAGCTCAGGGAAGCTCACTTGCTCGTCATCCTCACCAGGGTCTTGACCTGACTGCAGTTCGGCGTCGTAACCGACTTTAGTGGGCGGATGCTCACCTTCGATGGCCACTGTCACGCTGGACAATTGTGCTCTTCACGGATTAATCCTGGTTTCAACTGTAGCAGGTAGATGGCAGACAGCGGGGATGTTGTCGTGTGGGCGAGCGGTTTGCTGATGTATAGATGTCAACGTTGTGAACAGAATCCTGGCGGTGCTTTGGATCGACGTGTATGACAGCGTGTTCAATCAATCAATCAAATGTATTTATAAAGCCCTTCTTACATCAGCTGATGTCACAAAGTGCTGTACAGAAACCCAGCCTAAAACCCCAAACAGCAAGCAATGCAGGTGTAGGAGCACGGTGGCTAGGAAAAACTCCCTAGAAAGGCCAGAACCTAGGAAAAAACCTAGAGAGGAACCAGGCTATGAGGGGTGGCCAGTCCTCTTCTGGCTGTGCCGGGTGGAGATTATAACAGAACATGGCCAAGAAAGTTTGACTAAGTGTGTGTGGATTGCATAAAGACTCTTCTAGCGTGACTCGCCACCATGGCCTTTTTTTGCCTTTACCTCCCTTATCTCATTTCCTCACATTGTATATAGACTTATTTTTCTACTGTATTATTGACTGTATGTTTGTTTTACTCCATGTGTAACTCTGTGTTGTTGTTTGTGTCGAACTGCTTTGCTTTATCTTGGCCAGGTCACAGTTGTAAATGAGAACTTGTTCTCAACTGGCCTACCTGGTTAAATAAATAAAATTGTGTGTGTGTGTTCCTCTAACAGTGTGACTAGCTGTGTGTGTGTGTGTGTGTGTGTGTGTGTGTGTGTGTGTGTGTCCCTCTAACAGCGTGGCTAGCTGTGTGTGTGTGTGTGTGTGTGTTTGTGTCTGTTTGTGTGTGTGAGTGTGTGTGTGTGTGTGTGTGTTTGTTTGGGTGTGCGTGTGTGTCCCTCTAACAGAATGGCTAGCTGGATCTTCTTGTCCTCCTCCTGCTGAAACAGACGGGTCTTCTGGGTCACCAACTCTGGCTTCTCCTGCTGGATGGTCAGAGCTAGGAGCTAACACACACACAGACACACACACACACACACACACACACACACACACACACACACACACACACACACACACACACACACACACACACACACACACACACACACACACACACACACACACACACACACACACACACACACACACACACACACAAAATGGATGGTCTGATTAACCAAATTAACACCAAGAGAAAGTCACAGTGTGAAGTAATAAAGCAAAGGTACTGTGTGTTAACTGTCCCCATAGACGAGCTCTGGTGGTGGTGAAGTTGACCTCAGTGACGACAGAGGCAGCGTCGGGAAAGGGGATGAAGTTGACCTCAGTGACGGCAGAGGCAGCGTCGGGAAAGGGGGATGAAGTTGACCTCAGTGACGGCAGGGGCAGCGTCGGGAAAGGGGGATGAAGTTGACCTCAGTGACGGCAGGGGCAGCGTCGGGAAAGGGGGATGAAGTTGACCTCAGTGACGGCAGAGGCAGCGTCGGGAAAGGGGGATGAAGTTGACCTCAGTGACGGCAGAGGCAGCGTCGGGAAAGGGGATGAAGTTGACCTCAGTGACGGCAGAGGCAGCGTCGGGAAAGGGGGATGAAGTTGACCTCAGTGACGACAGAGGCAGCGTCGGGAAAGGGGGATGAAGTTGACCTCAGTGACGACAGAGGCAGCGTCGGGAAAGGGGCATGAAGTTGACCTCAGTGACGGCAGAGGCAGCGTCGGGAAAGGGGGATGAAGTTGACCTCAGTGGCGGCAGAGGCAGCGTCGGGAAAGGGGATGAAGTTGACCTCAGTGACGGCAGGGGCAGCGTCGGGAAAGGGGGATGAAGTTGACCTCAGTGACGACAGAGGCAGCGTCGGGAAAGGGGACGAAGTTGACCTCAGTGACGACAGAGGCAGCGTCGGGAAAGGGGATGAAGTTGACCTCAGTGACGACAGAGGCAGCGTCGAGAAAGGGGATGAAGTTGACCTCAGTCACGGCAGGGGCAGCGTCGGGAAAGGGGGATGAAGTTGACCTCAGTGACGGCAGGGGCAGCGTCGGGAAAGGGGGATGAAGTTGACCTCAGTGACGGCAGAGGCAGCGTCGGGAAAGGGGGATGAAGTTGACCTCAGTGACGGCAGAGGCAGCGTCGGGAAAGGGGGATGAAGTTGACCTCAGTGACGACAGAGGCAGCGTCGGGAAAGGGGGATGAAGTTGACCTCAGTGACGGCAGGGGCAGCGTCGGGAAAGGGGATGAAGTTGACCTCAGTGACGGCAGGGGCAGCGTCGGGAAAGGGGTATGAAGTTGACCTCAGTGACGGCAGGGGCAGCGTCGGGAAAGGGGATGAAGTTGACCTCAGTGACGGCAGAGGCAGCGTCGGGAAAGGGGTATGAAGTTGACCTCAGTGACGGCAGGGGCAGCGTCGGGAAAGGGGATGAAGTTGACCTCAGTGACGGCAGAGGCAGCGTCGGGAAAGGGGATGAAGTTGACCTCAGTGACGACAGAGGCATCGTCGGGAAAGGGGATGAAGTTGACCTCAGTGACGACAGATGCAGCGTCGGGAAAGGGGATGAAGTTGACCTCAGTGACGACAGAGGCAGCGTCGGGAAAGGGGATGAAGTTGACCTCAGTGACGACAGAGGCAGCGTCGGGAAAGGGGATGAAGTTGACCTCAGTGACGACAGATGCAGCGTCGGGAAAGGGGATGAAGTTGACCTCAGTGACGACAGATGCAGCGTCGGGAAAGGGGATGAAGTTGACCTCAGTGACGACAGAGGCAGCGTCGGGAAAGGGGGATGAAGTTGACCTCAGTGACGACAGAGGCAGCGTCGGGAAAGGGGATGAAGTTGACCTCAGTGACGACAGAGGCAGCGTCGGGAAAGGGGATGAAGTTGACCTCAGTGACGACAGAGGCAGCGTCGGGAAAGGGGGATGAAGGGGGAGGGGTTACACGTGGCCAGGAACAGACGGAACTCGTAATAATCTATCACTTTGTCACCAACCAGAACCACGGACCACAGACCTGGAGAGATGGAGAGGAGAGGGAGAGGAGAGGGAGAGGAGAGGGAGAGAGGGTTCATCCAGGACATATATTCCATGGATATAACTCTGTCTCTCTAACTCTCTGTCTCTCTAACTCTCAGTCTCCCTCCCTCTCTGTCTCTCTCAGACTCCCTCTGTCTAACTCCCTCTCTGTCTCCCTCCCTCTCTGTCTCCCTCCCTCTCTGTCTCTCTGTCTCCCTCCCTCTCTGTATCCCTCCATCTCTGTCTCCATCCCTCTCTGTCTCTCTGTCTCCCTCCCTCTCTGTCTCCCTCCCTCTCTGTCTCCCTCCCTCCCTCTCTGTCTCTCTGTCTCTCTCCCTCTCTGTCTCCCTATCTCTCTATCTCTCTCCTTCTCTGTCGCCCTCCCTCTCTGTTTCTCTCCATCTCCGTCTCTCTCCGTCTACCTCCTTCTCTCTCACGCTCTCTGTCTCCCTCCCTCTCTGTCTGTCTCCCTCCCTGTCTCTCTTCCTCTCTTTCTCACTCCCTGTCTCTCTCCCTCTCTGTCTCCCTCCATCTGTCTCTCTCCCCCACTGTATCTCTCCCTCTCCGTCTCCCTCCCTCTCCGTCTCCCTCCTTCTCTATCCCCATCCCTCTCTGTCTCTTTCCCTCTCTGTCTCTTTGTCTCCCTCCCTCTCTTTCTCCCTCCCTCTCTGTCTCTCTCATTCTGTCTCCCTCCCCCTCTGTCTCTCTGTCTCTTTCCCTCTCAGTCCCTCCCCCTTCTCTGTCTCACTCCCTCTCTGTCTCTCTGTCTCTATCCCTCTCTGTCTCTCTCTCACACTCTCTGTCTCTCTCCCACTCTGTCTCCCTCCCTTTCTGTCTCCCACCCTCTCTGTCTCTGTCTCCCTATCTCTCTGTTTCTCTCCATCTCCGTCTCCCTCCCTCTCCGTCTATCTCCCTCTCTCTTACGCTCTCTGTCTCCCTCCCTCTCTGTCTGTCTCCCTCCATCTGTGTCTCTCTCCCTCTCTGTCTCCTTCCCTCTACGTCACTCTCCTTCTCCGTCTCCCTCCCTCCCGTCTCCCTCCCTATCTGTCTCTCTCCCTCTCTTTCTCCCTCCCTCTTTTATCCTCCAACGGATGGATGATCCCCCTCTTTTCCCTCCAATGGATTCACTACCATTTAACCCACACCTTCTGTCTCTCTTCCACCCCTTCTTCACACTCTCTTCATCTCTCCTTCTTGCCTTTTTAATAAATGAATGTGTGTTAAACATGTAGCGTGTAATTTGGTAACAGCATGTTGATTTGACCATGGCATGTTCATGTTCGACATGGCCAAGACATGTTCAAATTTAAGCTGAAACTTGAAAACACGCATGCATTGTTAATGTGAGTGAGGAAGAATAACCAATGTGGAATGTACCATTGTCATGACTAATTGTTGTAGAAGTGATGAGTATGGAGTTTGATGGGGAGTCTGGCTTTAATAGGTCTTAAAGACTGAGTTGACTCATGGATGTCTGATGTCTTTGGGTACCATGGTAACGGCTGAATGATTGGAACATGAGCACTTCCTGTACCTGAGTTTACACATGTCATTATAGTGTTTGTAGACTCATCCTGTCATCATAGTGTTTGTAGACTCATCCTGTCATTATAGTGTTTGTAGACTCATCCTGTCATTATAGTGTTTGTAGACTCATCCTGTCATTATAGTGTTTGTAGACTCATCCTGTCATTATAGTGTTTGTAGACTCATCCTGTCATTATAGTGTTTGTAGACTCATCCTGTCATTATAGTGTTTGTAGACTCATCCTGTCATTATAGTGTTTGTAGACTCATCCTGTCATTATAGTGTTTGTAGACTCATCCTGTCATTATAGTGTTTGTAGACTCATCCTGTCATTATAGTGTTTGTAGACTCATCCTGTCATTATAGTGTTTGTAGACTCATCCTGTCATTATAGTGTTTGTAGACTCATCCTGTCATTATAGTGTTTGTAGACTCATCCTGTCATTATAGTGTTTGTAGACTCATCCTGTCATCATAGTGTTTGTAGACTCATCCTGTCATTATAGTGTTTGTAGACTCATCCTGTCATTATAGTGTTTGTAGACTCATCCTGTCATTATAGTGTTTGTAGACTCACCCTGTTATTATAGTGTTTGTAGACTCATCCTGTCATCATAGTGTTTTGTAGACTCATCCTGTCATTATAGTGTTTGTAGACTCATCCTGTCATTATAGTGTTTGTAGACTCATCCTGTCATTATAGTGTTTGTAGACTCATCCTGTCATTATAGTGTTTGTAGACTCACCCTGTCATTATAGTGTGTGTAGACTCACCCTGTTATTATAGTGACTGTAGACTCATCCTGTCATTATAGTGTTTGTAGACTCATCCTGTCATTATAGTGTTTGTAGACTCATCCTGTCATTATAGTGTTTGTAGACTCATCCTGTCATTATAGTGTTTGTAGACTCATCCTGTCATTATAGTGTTTGTAGACTCATCCTGTCATTATAGTGTGTGTAGACTCACCCTATAAATTATAGTCACTGTAGACTCACCCTGTCATCAAAGCGTGTGTGGACTCACCCTGTCATTATAGTGACAGTAGACTCACCCTGTCATCATAGTGACTGTAGACTCACCCTGTCATCATAGTGTGTGTAGACTCACCCTGTCATCATAGTGACTGTAGACTCACCCTGTCATCATAGTGTGTGTAGACTCACCCTGTTATTATAGTGACTGTAGACTCACCCTGTCATCATAGTGTGTGTAAACTCACCCTGTCATCATACTGTGTGTGTACTCACCTTTCTTCATAGTGTGTGTAGATTTAGCATGTCATCGTAGTGTGTGTAGACTCTCCCTGTCATCATACAGTGTATGGAATCACCCTGTCATTATAGTGTGTGTGGACTCACCCTGTCATTATAGTGTGTGTGGACTCACCCTGTCATTATAGTGTGTAGACTCACCCTGTCATTAGTGTGTGTAGACTCACCCTGTCATCATAGTGTGTGTAGACTCACCCTGTCATCATAGTGTGTGTAGACTCACCCTGTCATCATAGTGTGTGAAGACTCACCCTGTCATCATAGTGTGTGAAGACTCACCCTGTCATCTTAGTGTGTGTGGACTCACCCTGTCATCATAGTGTGTGTAAACTCACCCTGTCATCATACTGTGTATGGACTCACCCTGTCATTATAGTGTGTGTGGACTCACCCTGTCATCATGGCGTGTACAGACTCACCCTGTCATCATAATCTGTGTAGCCTCATCCTGTCATGATAATGTGTTTAGACTCATCCTGTCATCAGTGTGTGTAGACTCACCCTGCCATCATAGTGTGTAGACTCACCCTGTCATCGTAGTGTGTACAATTAACCTGTCATCATAGTTTGTTTAGACTCACCCTGTCGTCAAAGTGTGTGTACACTCACCCTGTCATCAGAGTGTGTGTAGACTCAGCCTGTCATCATGGTGTGTGTACACTCACCCTGTCATCAGAGTGTGTGTAGACTCACCCTGTTATCACAGTGTGTGTAGACTCATCCTGTCGTCATAGTGTGTGACAGTACCGGGTATAGTACCGAGTTTTCCCAAAACTCACAGCCAGTTCCAGAGACATGAGAGATGTGACATTTTGGTCTTGTACGAAAACACACAGAGAGGAGGGGTTCTGATAACAGAACTAATGCTTGGTTTGATGTCACAACTGGTATCTAGCCGGTTACATTATGACTAAGACAGCTTTTGACTGACAAGTGTGACTGACAGTTGTACATGCTGCTTGATGACCTCAATGCAATGCTCATTCAAGTGAGTATGGAGCCACTCTGTAGCCCGAGAGGAGGGGTCGATGAGGAATATATGAGAGAGAGGAGAGAGAGGAGGGAGAGAGATTTTAATAAGGTAGATGCAGAAGTTTCTTCTCTGTGGAGAAACTTTAATGCCCATTCCAATACTCTCTCACACCTGTCACAATGATTGGCCAGCTAGTCAATGGCTGTCTGGATTCGGAGCACTGAGCCGTACACACCAGACAAAGGGATGAAATCTCTCTTCTATTCTATGGCTCCCTCTATGTTTTGCCGTCTTGCTTTAGCCTTTTCTCTCCGTCCATCTCTCTAAACCATGCCCTTTCGGTTTATCTTTCCCCATCCCTCCTTCGTTATGATCCCCTATAATATTTGATGAATCCTTTCTCTTCCTCCTCTCTGTAGAGTCACGTATGCTTTAGCAGTGGTGTGGTTTGTGTTTGTGGCCCTGTCTGTGTAAACTGAAATGCCTTTATTTACAGTCTCCCATGGCTGACAATCACACATCTGACTTTCTACCAGACCTAGCATAGAGAACCACAGTTCGGAGGGCAGTTTATGACAGACACACTGGACATCCATGTCACACAGCCCCGGACACCAGTGGAACACCCTTGTGTTTAGTGTTTGCAGTAAATTGATGTGGGAGCACACCAAACATCGTTTATAAAGGGTCTAAGAATCACAGTTTTAACTAGGGTTGCAAAGGGAGGGTATATTACTGAAAACGTTCTAAGTTTACCAGTAAACAACCAGAATTGTGGTATCTTTCAATGATTTTATGTAATCTATCACAAGCCCTTCTGGGTACTTCAGATTATCATCATAAATTTGGTAAATTACCAGTAACTTTGCAACCATAGTTTTGACAGAGTCATCTACAGAGACCACTTCAGACAGACCACCTCTCTGCTATCATAGCCAAGGTGCAGGAGGGCAAGTGATGGTTGAGAGGGTGCAGGAGGGCAAGTGATGGTTGAGAGGGTGCAGGAGGGTGAGTGACGGTTGAGAGGGTGCAGGAGGGAGAGTGACGGTTGAGAGGGTGCAGGAGGGAGAGTGACGGTTGAGAGGGTGCAGGAGGGTGAGTGACGGCTGAGAGGGTGCAGGAGGGGGGTGATGGTTGAGAGGGTGCAGGAGGGTGAGTGGTGTTTGAGAGGATGCAGGAGGGAGAGTGATGGTTGAGAGGGTGCAGGAGGGAGAGTGGTGTTTGAGAGGGTGCAGGAGGAGGGTGACAGTTGAGAGGGTGTAGAAGGGAGAGTGGTGTTTGAGAGGATGCAGGAGGAGGGTGACAGTTGAGAGGGTGTAGAAGGGAGAGTGGTGTTTGAGAGGATGCAGGAGGGAGAGTGACGGTTGAGAGGATGCAGGAGGGGAGTGAGGATAGAGGGGGTGTAGAAGGGAGAGTGTAAGCACTGGCATAGTGGGTCTCTTACTAACAATGTAGGAGAACAGTATGAAATGGTGACCCTTTCAGAAACAGTTATTACGTGTTTTTTGGGAAAGACAGAAGTTACGAGGCTTAGCTCTTACACACCACAGCCACAGATTGCTCCAGAGACTATGTGTGGTGAAAAAGCCCAGATTACACTTTTCTTTCAGAATGTAATTCTCTGCAAAACGAAGGCCACTCATACAGAAGACTGACAAAGCCTGGTGAAGCAATACACACAAACACACACGCGCACACACAAAGCAACCAAAGCCCTATGGGACAAAAATAGGATTAACAACAAAATAGCCAAATTAAAAGGAAAAGCTACTTTTCATGGAAACTCTTATTCGTGTCTACAGTAGCTATTTAGTGGCTCTAGAGGTTTCATGCAAAAACTGGTTAAGATGATTAGCGAGAAAACCATTACAAAGTCTGGGACAACAAATCAATGATTTAAAGAAGTCTTAGTGGAACTTCAATATGGAGGAACAAAATGACAAAGTTCTGCAAACAAACTGTAAACCTTTCTGTTGCCACGCCCCTGCAGTGGTTAGAACAGAGGACAAATGCAAGTAACAGAGTTTACGTAGTTGCTATGTGTGTCTGTGTGTGTGTGTGTGTGTGTGTGTGTGTGTGTGTGTGTGTGTGTGTGTGTGTGTGTGTGTGTGTGTGTGTGTGTGTGTGTGTGTGTGTGTGTGTGTGTGTGTGTGTGTGTGTGTGTGTGTGTGTGTGTGTGTGTGTGTGTGTGTGTGTTTTGCAGGCAGCCTGCAGCAGGGTGGGGACATAGATGGTGAGTTCTTACCCATGACTAGATTGCATTGATCTTAATGCAGCGATGCCAGTGGAAAGACGAACAGGAGAGAGGGATGAATGACAATAAAATGAAAGAGATGAGAACAATGGACGTGACCCGGATATAAAACACATGACTACACAACACTACACATGACTACACTACACTAAACAACATTACACTAAACATGACGACACTACACCACACAACACTACACATGACTACACAACCCTACACTAAACATGACTACACAACACTACACATGACTACACCACACTACAGACAGGGAAAACATACGACATTATAAAAGCTATGTACACAAACAAAAAACACACATTTCCTTCCACGAGGACGTGGGATGAGACAGGGTTGCAGCTTAAGCCCCATCCTCTTCAACATATATATCCACGAATTGGCTAGGGCACTAGTGTCACGACTTCCACCGAAGGTGGCTTCTCTCCCTGTTTGGGCGGCGCTCAGCGGTTGTCGTCACCGGTCTACTAGCTGACACCGATTCCTTTTCCCTTTTCTGTTGGTTTTGTCTTGATTGTTTTCACCTGTACCTTATTTGTTGTTAATTCGGGGCTATTTAAGCCTTCAGGGCCAGCCTCCTTTTGTGCGGGCTTATTTCCTTTCTGTCAGTGGATGTTTGTGTTTCGTTCCTATACAGATTGTTTGCTGTCCCGTTTGTGGTCATTGTGCCTGTTGTTTTGGCTTGACCCAGCTTGGAATAAATACGTCTCATTTGGAAACTTTGCTCTCTGCGCCTGACTCCACACCCACCACACCTAGCTATCGTGACAACTAGAACATTCTGCAGCACCTGGCCTCACCCTAAAAGAATCTGAAGTCAAATGTTTACTGTTTGCTGATGATCTGGTGCTTCTGTCCCCAACCAAGAACAGCCTACAGCAGCACCTAGATCTTCTGCACAGATTCTGTCAGACCTGGGCCCTGACAGTAAATCTCAGTAAGACAAAAATAATGGTGATCCAAAAAAGGTCCAGTCGCCAGGACCACAAATGCAGATTCCATCTAGACATCGTTGCCCAAGAGCACACAAAAAAACTATACATACCTCGGCCTAAACATCAGCACCACAGTTAACTTCCACAAAGCTGTGAAAGATCTGAGAGTCAAGGCAAGAAGGGCCTTCTAAGCATAAAATGTGACATCCCAATTAGGATCTGGCTAAAAATACTTGAATCAGTTATAGAACCCATTGCCCTTTATGGTTGTGAGGTCTGGGGTCCGCTCACCAACCAAGAATTCACAAAATGGGACAAACACCAAAAAGAGACTCTGCATGCAGAATTCTGCAAAAATATCCTCTGTGTGCAACGTAAAACACCAAATAATGCATGCCGAGCAAAATTAGGCCGATACACGCTAATTATCAAAATCCAGAAAAGAGACGTTAAATTTTACCACCTGAAAGGATGTGATTCCCAAACCTTCCATAAAAAAAGCCATCACTTACAGAGAGATGAACCTGGAGAAGAGTCCCCTAAGCAAGCTGGTCCTAGGGCTCTGTTCACAAACACGAACAGACCCCACAGAGCCCAAAGACAGCAAGACAATTAGATCCAACCAAATCATGAGAAATCAAAAAGATAATTACTTGACACATTGGAAAGAATTAACAAACAAAAACAGAGCAAACTAGAATGCTTCTTGGCCCTAAACAGAGAGTACACAGAGGCAGAATACCTGACCACTGTGACTGACACAAACTAAGGAAAGCTTTGACGATGTACAGAGTGAGTGTAGGCAGACATGGCTCTCAAGAGAAGACAGGCTATGGGCACATTGCCCACAAAATGAGGCGGAAACTGAGCTGCATTTCCTAACCTCCTGCCAAATGTTTGACCATATTAGAGACACATGTTTCCCTCAGATTACACAGACGCACAAAGAATTTGAAAACAAACCCGATTTTGATAAACTCTCATATCTACTGGGTGAAATTCCACAGTGTGCCCTCACAGCAGCAAGATTTGTGACCTGTTGCCACAAGAAAAGGTCAACCAGTGAAGAACAAACACCATTGTAAATACAACCCATATTTATGTTTATTTATTTTTCCTTTTGTACTTTAACTATTTGCACATATGACATTTGACATGACTTTATTTTTTGTTAATTTTTGTGTGTAACATTTTTTATTTACATTTTGTTTATTATCTACTTCACTTGCTTTAGCAATGTAAACATATGTTCCCATGCTAATAAAGTCCATAAATTGCATTTTTATTTTATTTTATTTATTTCACTTTTATTTAACCAGGTAGGCTATAGTTGAGAACAAATTCTCAATTACAACTGCGACCTGGCCAAGATAAAGCAAAGCAGTGCGACACAAACAACAACACAGAGGAATGGAAATAAACAAACATACAGTCAATAATACAATAGAAAAAGTCTATATTCAGTGTGTGCAAATGAGGTAGGATGAATTGAGAGAGAAAGAGACAATAAGAGAGAGAGAGAGAAAGAGAGAAAGAGATAGAGACAAAGGTTGTGTGTGAGAGCGTTTGTGCGTGTGTGTGTATGTGTGTGTGTGTTTGTATGTGTGTTTGGGTGTGTATGTGTGTATCGGTGTGTATGTGGGTGTGTATGTGTGTGTGTGTGTGTGTGTGTGTCTTACTCTGTAGTCCAGAAGCCTTCCTCCATGTCTCCAGGCTGTTTCGTCTCCTGTCCTCTGGAGCGGCAGACAGGTGTGTGATGAAGGCTACTGCCAGCATCGCTCTCTTAGGCAACGCATCCAACTCCTCAGTGATCTCAGACACCTGACACACACACACACACTCGTGCACACACTCACACACTCACACACAAACTAAACAGTTGCAGGCCGTTGCCGAGCTGATTTAGTTGTGAGCTGATTTTGTTGTTGTTACCTCAACAGCAGCTCAGGTAGAATTGCCCCAGGAACAGAGTGTGAGAACAGACCCATCCCAGACCCAGAACAGACCCATCCCAGAGATCAGCGCCAGAACAGCTGTTCAGTGTGGAGGCTAAAGGAACCCCAGGCCATCCGGTGGGCAATAGGAATACACAACCGCCACCTGAGGTCACACACTGACTGTGGAGAGGTGAGTGTGTGTAGGAACATGAGCAGCAGGTAAAGTAGTCACTGCAAGCGGGACAATGTGTGTGTGTGTGTGTGTGTCTGTGTCTGTGTCTGTGTCTGTGTCTGTGTCTGTGTCTGTGTATGGACAAACAAAATTGTTTGTCGCGCCCCTGCAGTGGTTTGTTTTAGAATAGTGTACAAATGTAAGTAAAGGGAAAATGCAGTTGCTATGTGGGAGGGTGCTTGTGCATGTCTGTCTGTGTGTGTGTGTGTGTGTGTCTGTCTTTCTGTCTGTGTGTGTGTCTGTCTGTGTCTCTGAGGGAGACAGTAGGAGATGGATTGCTTTAATTAAAGAGCAGACAGATGCTGGAGAAAGAGGAGTAAAAACAGCCAGGAGGGACCGAGACAGCAGGATACATCCCCTCTACAAACACACAATACACACACAGACACCATCCCCCATCTACAAACACACAATACACACACAGCCACCATCCCCCCTCTACAAACACACAATACACCATCCACACACACAGACATCATCCACACACAGACACCATCCACACACACAGACATCATCCACACACACAGACATCATCCACACACACAGACACCATCCACACACAGACATCATCTACACACAAAGACACCATCCACACACAGACACCATCCACACACAGACACCATCCACACACAGACACCATAAACACACAGACACCATCCACACACAGACACCATCCACACACAGACACCATCCACACACAGACATCATCCACACACACAGACACCATCCACACACAGACACCATCCACACACAGACATCATCTACACACACAGACACCATCCACACACAGACACCATCCACACACAGACACCATCCACACACAGACACCATCCACACACAGACACCATCCACACACAGACATCATCCACACACACAGACATCATCCACACAGAGACACCATCCACACACACAGACACCATCCACACACACAGACACCTTCCACACACACAGACACCTTCCACACACACAGACATCCACACACACAGACACCATCCACACACAGACACCTTCCACACACACAGACACCTTCCACACACACAGACACCATCCACACACACAGACACCATCCACACACACAGACACCATCCACACACACAGACACCATCCACACACACAGACACCTTCCACACACACAGACATCATCTACACACACAGACACCATCCACACACAGACACCATCCACACACAGACATCATCCACACACACAGACACCATCCACACCCACAGACACCATCCACACACACAGACACCATCCACACACACAGACACCATCCACACACACAGACACCATCCACACACACACAGACACCATCCACACACACAGACACCATCCACACATACCCTACACCATCCACACACAGACACCATCAATCAATTTTCAATCAATCAATTTTATTTTATATAGCCCTTCGTACATCAGCTAATATCTTGAAGTGCTGTACAGACACCCAGCCTAAAACCCCAAACAGCTAGTAATGCAGGTGTAGAAGCACGGTGGCTAGGAAAAACTCCCTAGAAAGGCCAAAACCTAGGAAGAAACCTAGAGAGGAACCAGGCTATGAGGGGTGGCCAGTCCTCTTCTGGCTGTGCCGGGTGGAGATTATAACAGAACTATGCCAAGATGTTCAAAAATGTTCATAAGTGACAAGCATGGTCAAATAATAATCATGAATAATTTTCAGTTGGCTTTTCATAGCCGATCATCAAGAGTTGAAAAACAACAGGTCTGGGACAGGTGGCGGTTCCATAACCGCAGGCAGAACAGCTGAAACTGGAATAGCAGCAAGGCCAGGCGGACTGGGGACAGCAAGGAGTCACCACGGCCGGTAGTCCCGACGTATGGTCCTAGGGTTCAGGTCCTCCGAGAGAAAGAAAGAGAGAAGGAGAAAATTAGAGAGAGCCAAGATTTTCAAAATGTTCATAAATGACAAGCATGGTCAAATAATAATCAGGAATAAATCTCAGTTGGCTTTTCATAGCCGATCATTAAGAGTTGAAAACAGCAGGTCTGGGACAGGTAGGGGTTCCGTAACCGCAGGCAGAACAGTTGAAACTGGAATAGCAGCAAGGCCAGGCGGACTGGGGACAGCAAGGTGTCATCATGCCCGGTAGTCCTGACGTATGGTCCTAGGGCTCAGGTTCTCAGAGAGAAAGAGAGAACGAACCATCCACACACACAGACACCATCCACACACACAAACATCATCCACACACACAAACATCATCCAGACACCATAAACACACACAGACACCATAAACACACACAGGCACCATAAACACACACAGGCACCATAAACACACACAGACACCATAAACACACACAGACACCATAAACACACACAGACACCATAAACACACACAGACACCATAAACACACACAGACACCATAAACACACACAGACACCATAAACACACACAGACACCATCCACACACAGACACCATCCACACACAGACACCATCCACACACAGACACCATCCACACACAGACACCATCCACACACAGACACCATCCACACACATACACCATCCACACACATACACCATCCACACACACACACCATCCACACACCATACACACCATCCACACACAGACACCATCCACACACAGACACCATCCACACACAGACACCATCCACACACAGACACCATCCACACACAGACACCATCCACACACAGACCTGGGCATTCCAGCATGTTTGTTCTCTGTCCAGTTGGTGTTTGAGTTGCTCTGCTGCCTGGGTGGTCTCCTGGGCCTTACTGATCTCAGCCTCCAGCTTAGCTGCCTCTGTAATACGAGACTGGAACCTAATGAGAGAGAGAGGGAAGGAGGGATATATAGAGAGAGAGAGAGCGGCAATAGATGGGGGGAGAGAGGGGAGAGGGGGGTAGAGAGGGGAGAGAGAGGGGGGAGAGGAGAGGAGAGGGGGGGGTGAGAGAGAGAGAGGAATAAGGGCCAGACTATTATTCCTGTAACTTGACTCTACAACCGAGCTAAGTTAATCAATGAGACAGTAGACAGCTCGTTGACTTTCTGCCCCACAGAGTTGAGCTGCTCCTCCAGTTTAGTCTTCCGACGCTCTGTCTTCCTCAAGTTCCTGCACACACAAACACACATATACGAACACACACACACAAACCGCAACACACATCAAATGATGCTTGAGGGGGGTGTGCGTGTGTGTACAGACTCACTGCAGTAGTCCAGCCTGTTCTCTCTCCAGTGGCTGGGTTCTCTCCAGTATGTGTGAGTACTGAACGTTTGCCTTCACCGAGGCAGCACTTGTACACTTAGCATTCTGACTACTACAACAACAACAA
>NC_092106.1:33480026-33605026 GCF_045679555.1 Salvelinus alpinus | reverse complement strand
AAAAAAAACAAAAAAAAAAAACATTAAATTCTAAAACCTTTAAATGGAAAAGTGGTGAGTGTATATGTATTCACCCCCTTTGCTATGAAGCCCCTAATTAAGATCTGGTGTAACCAATTACCTTCAGAAGTCACATAATTAGTTAAATAATTTCCACCTGTGTGCAATCTAAGTGTCACATTATCTGTCACATCATCTCAGTGTATATATATACACCTGTTCTGAAAGGCCCCAGAGTCTGCAACACCACTAAGCAAGGGGCACCGCCAAGCAAGCGGTACTATGAAGTCCAAGGAGCTCTCCAAACAGGTCAGGGACAAAGTTGTGGAGAAATACAGATCAGGGTTGGGTTATAAAAAAATACCTGAAACTTTGAACATCCCATGGAGCACCATTAAATCCATTATTAACTTCTCTAGGGTAGGGGGCAGCATTTTCACGTTTGGATGAAAAGCATACCCAAATTCAACCGGCAGTTACTCATCCCCAGGAGATAAGATATGCATATTATTATTAGATTTGGATAGAACACTCTGACGTTTCTAAAACTGTTTGAATCATGTCTGTGAGTATAACAGAACTTATTTAGCAGGCGAAACCCAGAGGACAAACCATTCAGATTTCTTTTTTTTTGAGGTCACTGTCTTTTCAATGAGTTTTCATTGGGAAACCAGATTTCTAAGCGAATTGCTTGCAGTTCCTATGGCTTCCATTAGATGTCAACAGTCTAGAGAAATAGGTTGAGGTTATTCCTTTGTGTAATGAAGAAATACGGCCATCTTGAAGTCGAGGCACTCCAGGTGTCCTGGACATGCGCTTCAATCAAACAGAAGGCATGCTACATATCGTTTTAATCCTGTATTAAACACATATCATCCCGTCCTCAATTTTATCGATTATTAACGTAAAAAAATACCTAAAGTTGTATTACATAAGTAGTTTGACATTTTTGACAAGTTTACAGGTAACCTTTGAGATATTTTGTCGTCACGTTTGAGCAAGTTGGAACCGGTGTTTTTCTGGATCAAACGCGCCAAATAAATGGACATTTTGGATATATGTCGACGGAATTAAATCGAACAAAAGGACCATTTGTGATGTTTATGGTACATATTGGAGTGCCAACAACAGAAGCTCGTCAAAGGTAAGGCATGAATTATATTTTTATTTCTGCGTTGTGTCGCGCCTGCAGGGTTGAAATGTTCTCTCTCTTTTGTTTACTATGGTGCTATGCTCAGATAATAGCATTGTATGCTTTCGCTGAAAAGCCTATTTGAATTCTGACATGTTGGCTGGATTCACAACCAGTGTAGCTTTAATTTGGTATCTTTCATGTGTGATTTAATGAAAGTTTGATTTTATAGTAATTTTCATAGTAATTAATTTTAATTTGGCGCTCTGCATTTTCTCAGGCTTTTTGCCAAGTGATACAGTAGCGTCTTGCCTAAACTCAGATTTTTGGATATAAATATGAACTTTACCGAACAAAAAATACATGTATTGTGTAACATGAAGTCCTATGAGTGTCATCTGATGAAGATTATCAAAGGTTAGTGATACATTTTATCTCTATTTCTGCTTTTTGTTACTGCTCTCTTTAGCTGGAAAAATGGCTGTCTTTTTCTGTGACTTGGCTCATACCTAACATAATCGTTTGGTGTGCTTTCGTCGTAAAACCTTTTTGAAATCGGACACTTTGGCTGGATTTACAAAAAGTGTAGCTTTAAAATGGTGTAAAATTCTTGTATGTTTGAGGAATTTAAATTATGGGATTTCTATTGTTTTGAATTTGGCACCCTGCAGTTTCACTGACTGTTGACGAGGTGGGACGCTACCGTCCCACATACCCTAGAGAGGTTAAGAAATGGAAAGAATATGGCACCACAACAAACTTGTCAAGAGAGGGCCGCCCACCAAAACTCACAGTCCAGGCTAATAGGGCATTAATCAGAGAGGCAACAAAGTGACCAAAGATAACCCTGAAAGAGCTGCAAAGCTCCACAGCGGAGATTGGAGTATCTGTCCAAAGGACCACTTTAAGCCGTACACTCCACAGAGCTGGGCTTTACAGAAGAGTGGCCAGAAAAAAGTAATTGCTCAAAGAAAAAATAAGCAAACACGTTTGGTGTTAGCCAAAAGGCATGTGGGAGACTCCCCAAACATATGGAAGAAAGTAATCTGGTCAGACGAGACTAAAATTGAGCTTTTTGGCCATCAAGGAAAACGCAATGTTTGGCGAAAACCCAACACCTCTCATCAACCCGGGAAATTCTTGAGGGAAACATGTTTCAGTCTTCCAGAGATTTGAGACTGGGACAGAGGTTCACCTTCCAGCAGGTGTCTTAAGAGGAAACATTTAAATGTCTTGGAATGGCCTAGTCAAAGCCCAGACCTCAATCCAATTGAGAATCTGTGGTATGACTTAAAGATTGCTGTACACCAGCGGAACACATCCAACTTGAAGGAGCTGGAGTGGTTTTGTCTTGAAGAATGGGCAAAAATCCCAGTGGCTAGATCCGCCAAGCTTATTGAGACATACCCCAAGAGACTTGCAGCTGTAATTTCTTCAAAAGGTGGCTCTAGAAGGTATGGACTTTGGGGGGGTGAATACTTATGCACGCTCAAGTCTGTTTTTTTATCTTATTTCTTGTTTGTTTCACAATAAAACATATTTTGCATCTTCAAAGTGGTCGGCATGTTGTGTAAATCAAATGATACAAACCCCCCAAAAAGGCAACAAAATAGGAAAAATGCCAAGGGGGTGAATACTTTTGCAAGCCACTGTAGAATGCCCTTCTTGCCTTGTCTCTCAGATCGTTCACAGCTTTGTGGAAGTTACCTGTGGCGCTGATATTTAGGCCAATGTATGTATAGTTTTTTGTGCGCTCTCGGGCAACGGCGTCTAAATGGAATTTGTATTAGTGGTCCTGGCGACTGGAACTTTGATCTTACTGAGATTTACTGTCAGGGGCCAGGTCTGACATAATCTGTGCAGAAGATCTAGGTGCTGCTGTAGGCTCTCCTTGGTACTTGACAGAAGCACCAGATCATCAGCAAACAGTAGACATTTGACTTTAGATTCTAGTAGGGTGAGGCCAGGTGCTGCAGAATGCTCTAGTGCCCTCGCCAATTCGTTGATATATATGTTGTTCTCTCTCTCTCTCTCTCTGTATCAATCCTTAGTTATATCTGTCTTGATATCGCACACAAAACATTTCTCTAAATGTCTAGTTCACTCCCTTCCTCTTCCTCACTCTGCCTCCTCTACTCCCTCCCTCTCCTCGTTCCATTCCTCCCCCTCTCTCACCTCTTCATGCTGACCCAGGAGGTGTCGAAGATGCGTATGAGTCACAGCTCCCTCTCCAGGATGTCTCTGATAACGTCAGGAGGCATCTTTAGGAAGTGGATTTCTGATAGAGACTCTGGCTTGATGTTTCCTACAGCTTAGCCTCTTCCACCAGGGACTACACACACACACAGGAGACACACACACACACAGGAGACAGACACACACACACCAGTTAAACAAAGGTCAGGTGTGTGAATGTGTCTGATTTGATGTTCCCTACAGCATGCTCTGCCTTTTCCAGGTTAAATATAGGCCAGCTCTGCTGTTGCCGTACGGACAAGCCCTATGTTTGTGTTTGTTTATCCAGTATCCTCTAAAACAGCCAGGGGAGACAAATATTCACATAGTAAAATAACAGATAATGTATGGATATGAATGTGGGGACGTGTGTTGGTGATAATGCAGGGATGTGAATGTGGGGACGTGTTGGGGATAATGCAGGGATATGAATGTGGGGACGTGTTGGGGATAATGCAGGGATGTGAATGTGGGGACGTGTTGGGGATAATGCAGGGATGTGAATGTGGGGACGTGTTGGGGATAATGCAGGGATGTGAATGTGGGGACGTGTCTTGGGGAGGGAGGGAGGCCGATTAGTAAGGAAAAGTAATCGGAGTCAAAAAATCTAACATTTCTGCTTCATTCTCTCCTCTCATCCTCCCTGTCTCTTCCCATCCCTCCACCTCCCTTCCTCCCCATCCCTCCAACTCCATCTTCCTTCTGCAGCTACGTGGGAGAGTTGTTCCTGCCCACAGGGATGCATCTGCCTCTTAATTATCACTCCCCAAACTCACACACTTCATCCACCGACAGCTCAAATGATGTCCCTCCCTCTCTAGCGCTCTCCCTTCATCTCTGTGACTGAAGACTCAACCCCCCACAGAGAGAGATGGGGAGATATCTTAATTAATGAACAGAGTTTTCCCCAACCTCATCTACCCATCAGGGAGAAGGGGAAAGGGGAAGAAACAGAGAAAATATTGTCTATGAGGGGACACACTATGCGGTAGAGCACAGCAGGGAGAGAGAAGGGGCGTAAACACAGACAAAGTTTTGATGAAAAGTTGGTGCAGAACGTCAGCCTGAAGGAGATGGAAGTCCCTGTTGGGACCCCTGTCTCAGTCTATCACTGCCACATCACCAGCCAGCCCAGGCAACACACACACACATTAAAAACATACACACAAAAATGACAAACACAGAAACATACGCACATTACAAACAACATACATTACAAACTCACATCTCTGGGATCTGAGGCTGACTGACCACAGAGTGGGCTTATGACTAATCAGAGTAAATTATGGGAGGGAATTTAATAGCTGTCCGAGGCAGAGACGAGTGTGTGTGTGTGAGGGAGGGAGAGACACGTACCAAGGAGAGCCTACAGCAGCACCTAGATCTTCTCACAGATTCTGTCAGACTGGGCCCTAACAGTAAATCTCAGTAAGACAAAAATAATGGTGTTCCAAAAAAGTCTAATTCCATTTAGACATCGTTGTCCTAGAGCACACGAAAAACGATATGTACCTTGGCCTAAACATCAGCGCCACAGGTAACTTCCACAAAGCTGTGAATGATCTGAGAGGCAAGAAGGGCATCCACACCATCAAAAGGAACATAACTTTCAACATCCAAATTAGGATCTGGCTAAAAACACTTTAATCAGTTATAGAACCCAATGTCATCTATGGTTGTGAGGTCTGGGGTCCGCTCACCAACCAAGATGTTTTATTGTTTATTGTTTATTTCATTTCTATGTATTATCTATTTGGCAAGTTTAAAATGTCAATAAAGCCCTTTCAACTGATTTTAGGGGGGGTGGGGGGGAGAGAGAGAGAGAGAATGAGAGAGTTTAAGAGAGAGAGAGAGAAAGGACATGTCATTAGAATCTGCTCAGCAGTTGTCACAGAAAAGGCCTTGGTGAATCGGACAACCAGATCTGTTCACCGCAGGCTTAAAAAGATGTTAAAGGACCCGTCATGCCACACACACACAAAGACAGCTCATGCCAGAGAAAACAACTGTGCACAAACATACAAGCATACACCAATGCTCACCTCACCCCAGCCTACACACACACGTACACACACCAAGTGAACTGTACTTTCAATCCTTCAGTTCGCTTCGTTCAGCTTAGACATGAATCCTGGCTTAGGAATCCTTTCTGAATCCTGGCTTAGGAAGGCCACCAAATATTCTGAGATTTCCATACCCAACTATAACACTTTCCGTCAAGATAGAACTGCCAAAGGGGGAGGAGTTGCAATCTACTGCAGAGATAGCCTGCAAAGTTCTGTCATACTTTCCAGGTCTATGCCCAAACAGTTCGAACTTCTAATTTTAAAAATTAATCTCTCCAGAAATAAGTCTCTCACTGTTGCCGCCTGCTACCGACCCCCCTCAGCTCCCAGCTGTGCCCTGGACACCATCTGTGAATTGATCGCTCCCCATCTAGCTTCAGAGTTTGTTCTGTTAGGTGACCTAAACTGGGATATGCTTAACACCCCGGCAGTCCTACAATCTAAGCTAGATGCCCTCAATCTCACACAAATCATCAAGGAACCCACCAGGTACAACCCTAAATCCGTAAACATGGGCACCCTAATAGACATTATCCTGACCAACTTGCCCTCCAAATACACCTCTGCTGTCTTCAATCAAGATCTCAGCGATCACTGCCTCATTGCCTGTATCCGCTACGGGTCCGCGGTCAAACGACCACCCCTCATCACTGTCAAACGCTCCCTAAAACACTTCTGCGAGCAGGCCTTTCTAATCGACCTGGCCCGGGTACCCTGGAAGGATATTGACCTCATCCCGTCAGTTGAGGATGCCTGGTCATTCTTTAAAAGTCTACTTCCTCACCGTATTAGACAAGCATGCTCCGTTCAAAAAATGCAGAACTAAGAACAGATATAGCCCTTGGTTCACTCCAGACCTGACTGCCCTCGACCAGCACAAAAACATCCTGTGGCGAACTGCAATAGCATCGAAGAGCCCCCGCGATATGCAACTGTTCAGGGAAGTCAGGAACCAATACACGCAGTCAGTCAGGAAAGCAAAGGCCAGCTTTTTCAAGCAGAAATTTGCATCCTGTAGCTCTAACTCCAAAAAGTCCTGGGATACTGTAAAGTCCATGGAGAACAAGAGCACCTCCTCCCAGCTGCCCACTGACCTGAGGCTAGGTAACACGGTCACCACCGATAAATCCGTGATAATCGAAAACTTCAACAAGCATTTCTCAACGGCTGGCCAGGCCTTCCTCCTGGCGACTCCAACCTTGGCCAACAGCCCCCCCCCCCCCCCCCCCCGCTGCTACTCGCCCAAGCCTCCCCAGCTTCTCCTTTACCCAAATCCAGATAGCAGATGTTCTGAAAGAGCTGGAAAACCTGGACCCATACAAATCAGCTGGGCATGACAATCTGGACCCCCTATTTCTGAAACTGTCCGCCGCCATTGTCGCACCCCCTATTACCAGCCTGTTCAACCTCTCCTTCGTATCATCTGAGATCCCCAAGGATTGGAAAGCTGCCACGGTCATCCCCCTCTTCAAAGGGGGAGACACCCTGGACCCAAACTGTTACAGACCTATATCCATCCTGCCCTGCCTATCTAAGGTCTTCGAAAGCCAAGTCAACAAACAGATCACTGACCATCTCGAATCCCACCGTACCTTCTCCGCTGTGCAATCCGGTTTCCGAGCCGGTCACGGGTGCACCTCAGCCACGCTCAAGGTACTAAACGATATCATAACCGCCATCGATAAAAGACAGTACTGTGCAGCCGTCTTCATCGACCTGGCCAAGGCTTTCGACTCTGTCAATCACCATATTCTTATCGGCAGACTCAGTAGCCTCGGTTTTTCTAATGACTGCCTTGCCTGGTTCACCAACTACTTTGCAGACAGAGTTCAGTGTGTCAAATCGGAGGTCATGTTGTCCGGTCCCCTGGCAGTCTCTATGGGGGTACCACAGGGTTCAATTCTCGGGCCGACTCTTTTCTCTGTATATATCAATGATGTTGCTCTTGCTGCGGGCGATTCCCTGATCCACCTCTACGCAGACGACACCATTCTGTATACTTCTGGCCCCTCTTTGGACACTGTGCTATCTAACCTCCAAACGAGCTTCAATGCCATACAACACTCCTTCCATGGCCTCCAACTGCTCTTAAACGCTAGTAAAACCAAATGCATGCTTTTCAACCGTTCGCTGCCTGCACACGCACGCCCGACTAGCATCACCACCCTGGACGGTTCCGACCTAGAATATGTGGACATCTATAAGTACCTAGGTGTCTGGCTAGACTGCAAACTCTCCATATCAAACATCTCCAATCCAAAATCAAATCTAGAGTCGGCTTTCTATTTCGCAACAAAGCCTCCTTCACTCACGCCGCCAAACTTACCCTAGTAAAACTGACTATCCTACCGATCCTCGACTTCGGCGATGTCATCTACAAAATAGCTTCCAATACTCTACTCAGCAAACTGGATGTAGTTTATCACAGTGCCATCCGTTTTGCTACTAAAGCACCTTATACAACCCACCACTGCGACCTGTATGCCCTAGTAGGCTGGCCCTCGCTACACGTTTGTCGTCAGACCCACTGGCTCCAGGTCATCTACAAGGCTATGCTAGGTAAAGTGCCGCCTTCTCAGTTCACTGGTCACGATGGCTACACCCACCCGTAGCACGCGCTCCAGCAGGTGTATCTCACTGATCATCCCTAAAGCCAAAACCTCATTTGGACGCCTTTCCTTCCAGTTCTCTGCTGCCTGCGACTGGAACGAATTGCAAAAATCTCTGAAGTTGGAGACTTTTATCTTCCTCAACAACTTTAAACATCTGCTATCCGAGCAGCTAACCGATCGCTGCAGCTGTACATAGTCCATCGGTATATAGCCCACCCAATTTACCTACCTCACCCCCCATACTGCTTTTATTTATTTACTTTTCTGCTCTTTTGCACACCAGTATCTCTACTTGCACATGATCATCTGATGATTTATCACTCCAGTGTTAATCTGCTAAATTGTAATTATTCGATTTATTGCCTACCTCCTCATGCCTTTTGCACACATTGTATATAGATTCTCTTTTTTTCTACCATGTTATTGACTTGTTTATTGTTTACTCCATGTGTAACTCTGTGTTGTTGTCTGTTCACACTGCTATGCTTTATCTTGGCCAGGTCGCAGTTGCAAATGAGAACTTGTTCTCAACTGGCCTACCTGGTTAAATAAAGGTGAAATAAAAAAAATAAAAAATAAAAAAACATGCCCGCCTGGGGGGACACAGCCAATCACATCAGATGTTACAATTAGGTCTCATGACATGACAATATGTTAATTCTCAGACTTTTTCAACCAAAACAGTTAACACAAACATGTGCATACACACTGCTGGAGGGAGTTTGTGTGTGAGCGCTAGGTGAATGCTACGTGTGTGTACAGTACATGGTGTGTGTGTGTTACTGTAGGTGTTTCAGAGTGAGCTGGCTCTGTTTGCTGCTGTAAATGGAGGTGTAGACGTGGAGGAAGGCCACGAACTGGCTGGGTGTGAATCCATACTCTCTACAAGACTCATGGATCATCAGGAAGGAGCGACACAGATCACCCTGATCTGACGCTGGGAGGGTCAACACAAACGAGACAGAACATATTCAGGAGGGACAAGGCGGGACTAGCTAGTTTAAAGCTAGTCCTATATAGTCTGACTGTGACTGACTATAACTCTGGTGACTGGGATGGTTTCTTCTACCTGAGCCTTGTGGTCTTTCTCTCCTCCCCCCCCCCCCCCCTCCTTAGCCAGCAGCTTCTCAAGGATCTGACAGGGCAGTATCAACATGGGTTATGAAGGAGGAGAACAGAGCAAATCACAATATTATGTATAGCTGTATAGCTCTATGCTCTCATCCCCCTCATCCTCTCCTCTCACCTTCTTCATGATGCTCTCAGACCATCTGTCCAAGAGAGAGATTGAAAGGGAGAGACACAGGAAGAGAGAGAAAGAAATTGAAAGGCAGAGAGAGATAGAGATTGTAAGGGAGAGAGAGAGACACACAGAGAGCGAGAGAGAGAAAGATAGATTGCAAGGGAGAGACAGAAAGCAAGAGAGAGAAAGAAAGAGAGCAATGTAAACATGTTTCCCATGCCAATAAAGGCCTTAGAATTTAATTTAATTGACACAGACAGACAGACAGAGAGACAGAGATGGAGAGGGAGTGAAACAAAGAGAAAGAAACAATGATATAGAAAGTGTGGTAATGGCTGTGTACTGCTGTCCTTGTCCGTTTACCCCCCAGCTGAAAGGGCAGTGGGTTAGTCAGAAGAACTCAGAGGGAAGAGACATTTATTGATCTGATCCTGCAGCATCTACAGAACAAGCACAGCATCATAATAAACAGGGGGGAGGAGAGGGATGGAGAGAGGGGAGGGAGAGATGGAGAGAGGGGAGGGGAGAGAGGGGAGAGAGAGAGGGGAGATGAGAGAATGGAGGAGGTGTAGATCTGTCGATATGCCCTGGAGCAAGGCACTTAACCCTAATTGCTCCTGTAAGTCGCTATGGATAAGAGCGTCTGCTAAATGACTGAAATGTAACATCATGTAGATGTAGATGAGTAGCTAGATAGATGCGTCTCTCACGGTAGGTAAAGTAGTTGAAGTGGGGTCCAGTGAATCCGTCCTGGGATACAGGATCTCTGAGAGAGGAGAGGGGCTCCAGCTCCTCTGGGGAGTACAGGCCTGGAACCTCACCAACAACACACATATTACACTGATCTCAGTACAGTGCCCAGGCCAGTACACACAGAACCCATTACACACAGAACACATTACACACAGAACACATTTCACACAGAACACATTTCACAACAAACACATTACACACAGAACCCATTACACACAGAACACATTTCACACAGAACCCATTACACAACGAACACATTTCACAACGAACACATTACACACAGAACACATTTCACACAGAACACATTTCACACAGAACCCATTACACAACGAACACATTACACACAGAACCCATTACACACAGAACACATACACACAGAACACACAGAACCCATTACACACAGAACACATTTCACAGAAAAACCAACTGCAGAGAACCCGCTGTCAAACAGTATACACATACCCTCTGCAGAGGGAGAGGAGCACTGAGATGTGTGTGTATTACCTAATATTGAGTGGCCCCCCCCGCCCCCTTCTCCCCTCAGAACAGCCTCAATTCATCATTCATCTGGGCATGGATCCTACAAGGTGTCGAAAGCGTTCCACAGGGATGCTGACCCATGTTGACTTCAATGCTTTCCACAATTGTGTCAAGTTGGCTGGATGTCCTTTGGGTGGTGGACAATTGTAGGTACACATGGGAAACTGGTGCGCCTGGCACCTACTACCATACCCCGTTCAAACGCACTTAAATCTTTGTCTTTCCCATTCACCCTCTGAATGGCACAGACACACAATTCATGTGTATCTATACTCGGCTTTGTTTCAGGATGGTAAGTTGGTGGTTGAAGATATCCCTCTAGTGGTGTGGGGGCTGTGCTTTAGCAAAGTGGGTGTGGTTATATCCTGCCTGTCTGGCCCTGTCCGGGGGTATCGTCGGATGGAGCCACAGTGTCTCCCGACCCCTCCTGTCTCAACCTCCAGTATTTATGCTGCAGTAGTTTGTGTCGGGGGCTAGGATCAGTCTGTTATATCTGGAGTATTTCTCCTGTCTTATCCGGTGTCCTGTGTGAATTTAAGTATGCTCTCTCTAAATCTCTCTCTCTCTCTTTCTCTTCCTTTCTCTCGGAGGACCTGAGCCCTAGGACCATGCATCAGGACTACCTGGCCTGATGACTCCTTGCTGTCCCCAGTCCACCTAGCCGTGCTGCTGCTCCAGTTTCAACTGTTCTGCCTGCGGCTATGGAACCCTGACCTGTTCACCGGACGTGCTACCTGTCCCAGACCTGCTGTTTTCAACTCTCTAGAGACAGCAGGAGCGGTAGAGATACTCTGAATGATCGGCTATGAAAGCCAACTGACGTTTACTCCTGAGGTGCTGACCTGTTGCACCCTCGACACTGATTATTATTTGACCCTGCTGGTCATCTATGAACATTTGAACATCTTGGCCATGTCTGTTATAATCTCCACCCGGCACAGCCAGAAGAGGACTGGCCACCCCTCATAGCCTGGTTCCTCTAGATTTCTTCCTAGGTTCTGGCCTTTCTAGGGAGTTTTTCCTAGCCACCGTGCTTCTACACCTGCATTGCTGTTTGGGGTTTTAGGCTGGGATTCTGTACAGCACTTTGAGATATCAGCTGATGTAAGAAGGGCTTTAGAAATAAATGTGATTTGATTGTGTCAATTGTCTCCTTCCTTTCATATATACTGATTGAAGTGGAATTAACAAGTGACCTCAGTAAGGGATCATAGCTTTCACCTGGATTCAACTGGTCAGTCTATGTCATGGAAAGAGCAGGTGTTCCTAATGTTTAGTACCCTCAGTGTACACTACTACATCATACCATACTGCAAAAAGGCACGCATCATCAAGACAGCTCAGTGTACACTACCACATTATACCACACACCAGAGAAGAGAGTTGAAGTGATGAGAGAGTGAGTTGTGACATACCGTATAGAAAAGGTAAGCAGCAGGAGGGAGAGAGAGTAAAAAATGATGAGTCATAAAAAATATATAAGTTTGTCAGCAAACGCTTTTAATTAAAATACTGATTGGACTCCCTATCACAGGGCAAACACATTGCAGGAGGGAGGGAGAGAGTGACAGAGGGAGAGATGAAGGAGGACAGTGAGAAGTGGATGATGAAAGCGAGAGAGAGAGACAGACGGGTGACAGGGAGCAGAACAGGGGAGAGGAAGTAAGTGATGGTGAATGCAGGAGGCAGGGGGAGAACTACTGACTTTCAGAAGATATTCTGAAATATCCAACAGAAAGGCCAGTACAGTATAACGTTAAGACAGTTACCAGATAATGAGAAGTTTTCAATGAGAAGTCGGCAGCAACAGACAAAAGCCATGCAAATAGCAGTATTAAGTACTGTAGACATTTTCTCCATGTCCTAGCACTGTCAAAATGGGTCCCAAGAAATATGTTCTAGTGCAAGGGTTCCAAAACTGTTTTGTCCCACAACCCCATTTTTACATACATTTTTTGACCTCACGATGTAAAAAAGGTTATGTAATCAACAGCCAATGTTAACTTTTTTTAATTGGGACTATGACAGTCTATTACAAATCAGTTTGGCAGTATTTTGGACAGTAATTAAATATGAAGACAGGATGGTTTGAAGTGACTGTAGTGAATCAGAAAGGTGTCGGGAAGTTCAGAAGATCATCAGTAAATAATATTGTATGATCTTCTGTGTAGAAAATGAACATCATGCTTGATGATGTTTTTCCCCCAAGGCTGATTTAGAGCCTGGTCTTGTTCACTCGGCTCTAACGGCTTGTTGTCATAGTAGTGGGAAACAGAACGTACACACGTGTTCCTGAGAGTCTTATCTTTCAGTGATGGGGTAATAATATTGTGTGAGAGACTGGGAGAGAGTTGATTTAACCCTGTGGTCTGATTAGAGGTTCCAGTGGACTGGGAGAGAGTTGATTTAACCCTGTGGTCTGATTAGAGGTTCCAGTGGACTGTGAGAGAGTTGATTTAACCCTGTGGTCTGATTAGAGGTTCCAGTGGACTGGGAGAGAGTTAATTTAACCCTGTGGTCTGATTAGAGGTTCCAGTGGACTGTGAGAGAGTTGATTTAACCCTGTAGTCTGACTAGAGGTTCCAGTGGACTGTGAGAGAGTTGATTTAACCCTGTGGTCTGACTAGAGGTTCCAGTGGACTGTGAGAGAGTTGATTTAACCCTGTGGTCTGACTAGAGGTTCCAGTGGACTGTGAGAGAGTTGATTTAACCCTGTGGTCTGACTAGAGGTTCCAGTGGACTGTGAGAGAGTTGATTTAACCCTGTGGTCTGACTAGAGGTTCCAGTGGACTGTGAGAGAGTTGATTTAACCCTGTGGTCTGACTAGAGGTTCCAGTGGACTGTGAGAGAGTTGATTTAACCCTGTGGTCTGACTAGAGGTTCCAGTGGACTGTGAGAGAGTTGATTTAACCCTGTGGTCTGACTAGAGGTTCCAGTGGACTGTGAGAGAGTTGATTTAACCCTGTGGTCTGACTAGAGGTTCCAGTGGACTGTGAGAGAGTTGATTTAACCCTGTGGTCTGACTAGAGGTTCCAGTGGACTGTGAGAGAGTTGATTTAACCCTGTGGTCTGACTAGAGGTTCCAGTGGACTGTGAGAGAGTTGATTTAACCCTGTGGTCTGACTAGAGGTTCCAGTAGACTGTGAGAGAGTTGATTTAACCCTGTGGTCTCACCTGCGGTCATGTCGTATCGCAGCAGGCTGAGCACCCACTGGGTTCGGACACACAGAGCAAACAGGTAGTGGCTGTGGTCATCCACCGTGAACTTAGCCTTCTCACCTGAGACCAGAGGAACAGAGCGTTAGGCACGCACACAAACACGTAATAAGTGGCTGTATTGTGTGTATGTGTGTGTGTGTGTGTGGTTTAGATTTGCCTCCCTAAGAGTGAGGATTAGATATAAGGCAGTAAGTAAGTGCTGTGATAACAGCAGTCTAATCTAAAGCTGCTGCGTGGAAAGACTAGAGCAGCTTAAAGCTGAAGCTTTACTCTGATAACACATGAACTCATCTGAGACAGCACACACACACCTGTTCATAGACCTGTACCAGAGACCCTGCTAGCTGGTGTGTTCCTAGTGTTGCCCCAGGCTGCTTGGCTCCCAAGGCTCTTCTGGAGAACAGGCTACAGGTACGCTGAGTAGATGGTCTGGAGCTGCTCCCTGTCTGGATAACTAGAGGAGAAAGTGGCTGAGAATGTGTGTGGATTGGTTCTGCTATCCTTGTGGGGCCCAAAAATCCCCCAAATTCTCCCCCGTGGGGATATTTTCCACATACCCATGAGGAGAAAAGCAATTTTAAGTTTAGAGCTTAAGCGTGTGTGTGCGTGTGTGTATATATATATATAGTGAGTACACCACTCACATTTTTGTAAATATTTGAGTATATCTTTTCATGTGACAACACTGAAGAAATGACACTTTGCTACAATGTAAAGTAGTGAGTGTACACAAAATAACTCAACACAGCCGTTAATGTCTAAACAGCTGGCAATAAAAGTGAGTACACCCCTAAGTGAAAATGCCCAAATTGGGCCCAAAGTGTCAATATTTTGTGTGGCCACCATCATTTTCCAGCACTTCCTTAACCCTCTTGGGCATGGAGTTCACCAGAGCTTCACAGGTTGCCACTGGAGTCCTCTTCCACTCCTCCATGACGACATCACGGAACTGGTGGATGTTAGAGACCTTGCACTCCTCCACCTTCCGTTTGAGGATGCCCCACAGATGCTCAATAGGGTTTAGGTCTGGAGACATGCTTGGCCAGTCCATCACCTTTACCCTCAGATTCTTTAGCAAGGCAGTGGTCGTCTTGGAGGTGTGTTTGGGGTCGTTATCATGTTGAAATACTGCCCTGCAGCCCAGTCTCTGAAGGGAGGGGATTATGCTCTGCTTCAGTATGTCACAGTACATGTTGGCATTCATGGTTCCCTCAATGAACTGTAGCTCCCCAGTGCCGGCAGCACTCATACAGCCCCAGACCACGACACTCCCACCACCATACTTGACTGTAGGCAAGACACACTTGTTTTTGTACTCCTCACCTGGTTGCCGCCACACACGCTTGACACCATCTGAACCAAATAAGTTTCTTGGTCTCATCAGACCACAGGACATGGTTCCAGTAATCCATGTCCTTAGTCTGCTTGTCTTCAGCAAACTGTTTGTGGGCTTTCTTGTGCATCATCTTTAGAAGAGGCTTCCTTCTGGGACGACAGCCATGCAGACCAATTTGATGCAGTGTACGGCGTATGGTCTGAGCACTGACAGGCTGACCCCTTCAACCTCTGCAGCAATGCTGGCAGCACTCATACGTCTATTTCCCAAAGACAACCTCTGGATATGACGCTGAGCACGTGCACTCAACTTCTTTGGTCGACCATGGCGAGGCCTGTTCTGAGTGGAACCTGTCCAGTTAAACCGCTGTATGGTCTTGGCCACCGTGCTGCAGCTCAGTTTCAGGGTCTTGGCAATCTTCTTATAGCCCAGGCCATCTTTATGTAGAGCAACAATTCTTTTTTTCAGATCCTCAGAGAGTTCTTTGCCATGAGGTGCCATGTTGAACTTCCAGTGACCAGTCAGTATGAGGGAGTGTGAGATCGATGACACCAAATTTAACATACCTTCTCCCCATTCACACCTGAGACCTTGTAACACTAACGAGTCACATGACACCGGGGAGGGAAAATGGCTAATTGGGCCCAATTTGGACATTTTCACTTAGGGGTGTACTCACTTTTGTTGCCAGCGGTTTAGACATTAATGGCTGTGTGTTGAGTTATTTTGAGGGGACAGCAAATTTACACTGTTATACAAGCTGTACACTCACTACTTTACATTGTAGCAAAGTGTCATTTCTTCAGTGTTGTCACATGAAAAGATATACTCAAATATTTACAAAAATGTGAGGGGTGTACTCACTTTTGTGATATACTGTATATATATATATATATATATATATCCGTACTCACTCTATGGTGCAGATGCATACTTTGGAGGTGAAGCGGGAGGTGGATGTGGGTCGTCCCGCAGCGCCTCCTGCTGACATGCAGGCCACCACCTGGATGTTCTCCAGACCCACCCTCCAGGTTCTCATCATAGAACCCATGGTACGTCACAAACACCTAGAACACACAAGGTGGAGAGAGGAGAACTCTGTCACGTTATGAGAGCTTGACTCGTTTCTGTCTTACACGTCGATCAAGAAAATTAGTATTTTCATTATTGTGTTATGTTGCATTGCATTGAGTGAGGTTGTGTTATGTTTTGTTGTACAGTATTGTACAGTATTGTACATTACTGTATTGTACTGTATTGTAATGTATTGTACTATTGTATTGTATTCTAGTGTATTGTACTGTATTGCATTGTATTCTAGAGTATTGTACTGTATTGCATTGTATTCTAGAGTAATATATTGTATTGTACTGCATGATGCTGTATTATATTGTATTCTAGAGTATTGCACTGTATTGTAGTGTACCTGCTGTAAGAAGGCTATGAGGTTGCTGGTGCCACACTTGTCAGGCTTGGGCAGGTTGATGTCTTTGAGGCAGAGGACCAGGTTCTCACAGTGTTTGGGTCTGTAGGCCTGTCCCGTGTTGGAACTGAGCAGCAGGCAGGTCTGACTGAGCTTCTGGAGGACGTGATTAGACGAGGTCTGGGCGCTACAGTGGACCACCGCTACCTGGGTGGAACGCAGCCGAGAGAACACATAGAGCTGCAGCATACTGGAGGAGAACACATAGAGCTGCAGCATACTGGAGGAGAACACATAGAGCTGCAGCATACTGGAGGAGAACACATAGAGCTGCAGCATACTGGAGGAGAACACATAGAGCTGCAGCATACTGGAGGAGAACACATAGAGCTGCAGCATACTGGAGGACAACACATAGAGCTGCAGCATACTGGAGGAGAACACATAGAGCTGCAGCATACTGGAGGAGAACACATAGAGCTGCAGCATACTGGAGGAGAACACATAGAGCTGCAGCATACTGGAGGAGAACACATAGAGCTGCAGCATACTGGAGGAGAACACATAGAGCTGCAGCATACTGGAGGAAAACACATAGAGCTGCAGCATACTGGAGGAGAACACATAGAGCTGCAGCATACTGGAGGAGAACACATAGAGCTGCAGCATACTGGAGGAGAACACATAGAGCTGCAGCATACTGGAGGAGAACACACACACAGTAGGCAGAAATTATTGAAGGAGGATATGAGTCATGACGGAGGTTTGATATCAGAGGATGAAGTAGGGATGACAGAGGTAGAGGAGAGAGGAGAGAGGGGAGAAGAGAGAGGAGAGAAGATAGGAGAGGAGGGAGGAGAATTTACTCTGTATTGAAAAGTGTTGATGCCGCAGGGGTCTGTTTAACTGAGTTTGTGAGACAGAGCTCAGGGCAAGGGGGGACATTTTGTGATGGTGCAAACTGAGATAGGATAATTGGGAAGTGTGTTTGTTTGTGTGTGTGTGTGTGTGTGTGTGTGTGTGTGTGTGTGTGTGTGTGTGTGTGTGTGTGTGTGTGTGTGTGTGTGTGTGTGTGTGTGTGTGTGTGTGTGTGTGTGTGTGTGTGTGTGTGTGTGTGTGTCTGAAGGCAGCAGTGGATATTAATTAGATGTTTTTTCATCAGACAGGGATGACACAAGCGTTTCCATGGCGCCCTGACCTTTCCGCAAGATTAGGGTTGTGTGTGTGTGTGTGTTTGTTTTTCATGGGGGGTGCTCAAGTGAAGTCTAAAAGCCAATAAGATATGCCCTCCCTTTTCTGGGTGCCCGTGGATGACAGTAATGACTGTACATTCAACAAGTCTCTGACCCCCGCCTGCCCCTCAGCACGCTATGCTATTCTAAGAAAGGTCACGCCTTAAATAAAACATTCCTGGAGACATAAGTGTGTTTGTCGTACAGTTCTCCCTGAATAGTCAGAGGATTGGGTTTGTCATACAGTTCTCCCTGAATAGTCAGAAGATTGGGTTTGTCGTAGAGTTCTCCCTGAATAGTCAGAGGATTGGGTTTGTCGTAGAGTTCTCCCTGAATAGTCAGAGGAGTGTGTTTGTCGTAGAGTTCTCCCTGAATAGTCAGAGGATTGGGTTTGTCGTAGAGTTCTCCCTGAATAGTCAGAGGATTGGGTTTGTCGTAGAGTTCTCCCTGAATAGTCAGAGGAGTGTGTTTGTCGTACAGTTCTACCTGAATAGTCAGAGGATTGTGTTTGTCGTACAGTTCTACCTGAATAGTCAGAGGATTGTGTTTGTCGTACAGTTCTACCTGAATAGTCAGAGGATTGTGTGCATTTAACACACTGATTCAAGTGTATTAAACATCCTCTGTGTGTGTGTGTGTGTGTGTGTGTGTGTGTGTGTGTGTGTGTGTGTGTGTGTGTGTGTGTGTGTGTGTGTGTGTGTGTGTGTGTGTGTGTGTGTGTGTGTGTGTGTGTGTGTGTGTGTGTGTGTGTGTGTGTGTGTGTGTGTTTACCCCTTGCAGGGTTGTCTGTGTTGGGAGGAGAGCCAGTGGGAGAAGCAATGCAGTCCTCTCTGCATGTCGGGGTTCTGGGTAATGGGGAGTGTGTAAACTCTTCTAAGCTGAACCGTCAGGACGTTCCAGAGTGTACACAGAATCAGGGTCATAGAAGGAGTCCAGGGGCTTCCTCAGGTCAGGAGGACTCTCTCTAGCCCAGCCTAGCACCTGCGATACACACACACACACACACACACACACACACACACACACACACACACACACACACACACACACACACACACACACACACACACACACACACACACACACACACACACACACACGATGGTGATTAGCAGAGGTGTGGACTTGGACTCGGATGACTGGGATGACTTGTACTCGAGTCAGACTCGAGTCACAAATATGATGACTTTCAACTCGACTTTGACTTTAACACCAATTACTCGTGACTTGACTTGGACTTGAGCCTTTTGACTCAACCTGACACCTCCCAAAGACCAAATATTTTTAAAAGTGTGCAGCGCATCAACTCTTCATTTAACGGATTACAGTTTGAATCAGACAGCAGCCAATCAAATTGTGCCAGCTGAGAAAAAGGTGTGCGTGGCAGTGCAGAGGAACGTCGGCAGGTGAATTCAGATGGAGCCCTTGGAAAGATGATACCCAAATTATTATCTTTTGATATAAAGACGACGCTGTATCAACAAAAAACTTGCGATACATGCAGGAAGAAAATTACAGACGGAGGCGCAACAATTTCCAACTTTGTTTGACCATTTGAAGCTGCACAAAGAACGGTATGTCGTGGCTAATATAGCCGACAGCTATATAATTTATAATTTATAACTTTACTATTATAGCATGTAGGCTAATGTAACGTTAAATCAATGAGCCTCCACACAGTCAGTCAGTGTGGGAACGTGATCATTGCACCCAAGATTGAGCTACAACTACGCTAGGCAGTTGTTAGCCTGGTGATTAGTTGATTAATGGATGGATGGATGAATGAATGAATGGATGGATAAATGGATGGATGGATGGATGGATGGACGGATGGATGAACGAATTATAAATTATTAATAAATTAATGGATAAATGGATATATAAATGGATATATAAATGGATGGATGGATGCTTGGATGGATGTTTCTGTACAGCACTTTGAGATATCAGCTAATGTAAGAAGGGCTATATAAATACATTTGATTTGATGAACGGATGGATGGATGAATGAATGAATGGATAAATGGATATTTAAATGGATGGATGGATGAAAGGATGGATGGATGGATACATGGATGGATGATATATAAATGGATGGATGAACGGATGGATGGATGGATATATAAATGGATGGATGAACGGATGGATGGATAAATGGATGGATGGATATATAAATAAATGGATGGATGAATGAATGAAGGAATAAATTAATAAATGGATAAATGAATGGATAAACATATGGATGGATGGATATATAAATGGATGGATGACTGGATGGATGAATGAATGAATAAATGGATGTATATTTAAATGGAGGGATGGACGGATGAACAGATGAATGGATACATAAATGGATTGATTGACCGCCTCGTCTCACCTCCTTGGTGAAGTCCTGTCGTGATCCGAGGTTCCCGCCCAGCCCTCTTATGAGATTTACCACAAACTGACACTGTTCCGACCGCACCACAAAGTCATTCTGACAGAGAGAGAGAGAGAGAGAGAGCAAGGGAGAGAGAGAGAAGAGAGACGTAAAACTCGATTTGGCTAGAGTATGTTTGGGGTAAACTCTGATTGGCTAGAGTATATTTGCTGAAAAACTCCATTTGGCTAGAGTATGTTTGGGGTAAAACTCTGATTGGCTACAGTATATTTGCGTTAAAAATTTATTTGGCTAGAGTATATTTGCGGTAAAACTCCAATTGGCTAGAGTATATTTGCAGTAAAACTCCAATTGGCTAGAGTATATTTGCGGTAAAACGACACTTGGTTACATAAATCCAGTTAATGCTATTGATTACGACCAGTAGAGAGCAGTATCAGTATGTTTAAGGACCGAGTCCAGGCCTCTGTGGTCTCTCATACAGTTCTCCAGGTTACTGCGACACTCATCAGGCTGACCCTTCAGCCACGACTTGACCAACGCACTCACATCTGTGTCCTCATCACTACAGAGAGAAGACGGGGGTTGGAACATGACTAGAACATGACTAGAACATAACTGTGGATTTACCTGCTCTCCTGGGACCTACAACCACCACTCCCATTCCTCCCTCCCTCCCTCCCTCCATCATTTTGTCTATACTCTCGACTAAATAGCTAGTAAACTCCAGACCAGAGTTTTCCTCATCTATGGGGAGTGTCCCACAAACACACGGTCACAAACACACACACGACTATTGTCCCCCACCTGACTGGATATGAATTTGAGGCGTGCCTCCTCGTAGACGGCCTGCAGAGCGTTGCTGAGAGTATTGTCCTCCACGTCAGTGAAGCCCACCTCAGGGAACACGTCTTGGACAAGGGCATCAAACCTGCTGCTGTCTGCACCTGTCAGCTTGGACATGGTGTTCAACCTCAATGCCTTCACCACCAGACCCCCCTCCTTGACTGGAGGGCACATAGATAGAGAGGGGGTATAGGGGAGAGAGGAGTTCATTTGTATAAAAGTTAACTTGTTTCTTTGTTATTCTGCTACACTGTGTCTCTACTAGCTACATCAGCAGCTTTATACATGTGCTGATTACGACCCGTGTCATGATTTAGAGTTCATCAATACCCGTGTCATGATTTAGAGTTCATCAATACCCGTGTCATGATTTAGAGTTCATCAATACCCGTGTCATGATTTAGAGTTCATCAATACCCGTGTCATGATTTAGAGTTCATCAATACCCGTGTCATGATTTACAGTTCATCAATACCCGTGTCATGATTTAGAGTTCATCAATACTGTTGTTCTCCTCTCTAAAGCTGCACTAGAGGCACAGAAGCAGAGCTGGTTTTTCACTGGAACATTTGGCCTGACAATAGATGGAGCAAACAGAGCAAGCCCCAGGGACAAACGTGCTGTCTGACAAATAGAATAAACGAGGGAACGAGAGAGAGAGAGAGAGAGAGAGAGAGAGAGAGAGAGAGAGAGAGAGAGAGAGAGAGAGAGAGAGAGAGAGAGAGAGAGAGAGAGAGAGAGAGAGAGAGAGAGAGAGAGAGAGAGAGAGAGAAAGAGCGAGAGAGAGAGAGAGCGGTGGAGAAGGAAACAGAGAGATCAACCGGGGATCAGAGAGATATGGACAACCAGGCGTCAAGGGGGAGGCAAGGAGAGGTCAGAGAGAGGGGGGGAGAGAGGAAGAGGCAAAGAGGAAAGAGGGGAAGAAAACAACTCAACTAAGACCACTGTTTGAGGAAAATGACAAAAGGACAGAGAGAGGCGAGAGAGCCCACAGATGAAAGTTTAGAGGGGTAATTTGGCTAATAGGGATGTGTTTTGAGAGTGGGGAGTAAGTGTCAGTTTAGGGTGTCTTACTTTTGTTCTTGGCCTCACTCCTCCTCTGCTGCTACAGCAGACTTCTCCTCCCCAGCCGGACTCCCTCTGTCACCAGCCATAGTGCTGCTGGGCAGTCAACAGCTCCCTACACACAGTCCGTACATGTTACACGCTAAGACATAGATACATACAGTGCATTCGGAAAGTATTCAGAACCCTTGACTTTTTCTACATTTTGTTACAGCCTTATTCTAAAAAGGATTAATTTAAAACAAATACACAATACCCCATTATGACAAAGTGAAAACAGGTTTTTAATTTTTTTTGCTAATTTATAATAAAAAATAAAAAAAATCTTATTTACGTAGGTATTCAGACCATTTGCTATGAGACTCGAAATTGAGATGTTTTTACAACTTGATTGGTCCACCTGTGGTCAATTCAATTGATTGGATATGATTTGTAAAGACCTGTCTGCATAAGGTCTCACATGTGACAGTGCATGTCAGAGCAAAAACCAAGCCATGAGGTCAGAGGGAATTGTCCGTAGAGCTCAGAGACAGGATTGTGTCATGGCACAGATCTGGAGAATGGTACTAAAACATTTCTGCATCATTGAAGGTCCCCAAGAACACAGTGGCCACCATCATTCTTAAATGGAAGAAGGTTGGAAACACCAAGATTCTTCATAGAGCTGGCCTCCAGGCCAAACTGAGCAATCGGGGGAGAAGGGCCTTGGTCAGGGAGGTGACCAAGAAGCCAATGGTCACTCTGACAGAGCTCCTCTGTGGAGATGGGAGAACCTTCCAGAAGGACAATCATCTCTGCAGCACTCCACCAATCAGGCCTTTATGGTAGAGTGGCCAGACTGGAGGAAACATGGCTGTCACGTCTGGAGGAAACCTAGCATCATCCCTACGGTGAAGCATGGTGTTGGCAGCATCATGCTGTGGGGATGTTTTTCAGCGGCAGTGACTGGGAGACTAGTCAGGATCGAGGGAAAGATGAATGGAGCAAGGTACTGAGAGATCCTTGATGAAAACCTGTTCCAGAGCGCTCAGGACCTCAGACTTGGGCGAAGGTTCACCTTCCAACAGGACAACAACCCTAAGCACACAGCCAAGACAATGCAGGAGTTGGTCCGGGACAAGTCTCTGAATGTCCTTGAGTGGCCCAGTCGGAGCCCAGACTTGAACATCAGAGATCATCAGAGATCTGAATATAGCTGTGCAGTGACGCTCCCCATCCAATTTGACAGAACTTGAGAGAATCTGCAGAGAATAATGGAAGAAACTCCCCAAATACAGGTGTGACAAGCTTGTAGCGTCATACCCAAGAAAACTTGAGGCTGTAATGGCTGCCAAAGGTGCAAAAAACGAATTACTGTGTAAAGGGTCTGAATACTTATGTAAATGTGATATTTCAGTTTGTTTTTATTTATAAATTTGCAAAAATGTCAAAAACCTGTTTTGCTTTGTAATTAAGGGGTATTGTGTGTAGATTGATGAGGGGGAAAAAACAGTTCAATCAATTTTCGAATAAGGCTGTATGGTAAAAAAAGGTGGCACAACACATCTCCCTACAAACAGATACAGAGACATTAAAGGCAGAGTGGGAGATTTTCGTAATCAAGCCTCTTTTCTAGTCAGATGAACTCATGCATACCATTTGTCTCTCCGTGCAGTTTGAAGAACATTTACTGCACACAGAGACATACAAATGTTATCCATGAGTTCATCTGACACTAGGTAAGTCGCAAAGGGACTTGGCTGTCAAAATGTTGCACTATCCTTTTAAAATAAGAAAAAAATAACACAAAGACATACACACACCTGGCGAGGTTGAAAATGGTGACCAGCTTGCGTCCCAGTATCTCTTCGTCTTTGAAGCCATCTGAGTAGAGGATGACCTCAGTGATGAGCTCGATGTCTGTTCGGGACATGACCACGGGCCTGAACAGCTGCTTCACGTTGTCAGGCAGCTGCTGTCTCCCTCCATAACTCTTACCAGCCGGGTTCAACATTGGTAATAGAGAGGGAGGTGATAGAGAGAGACAGAGACAGAGAGAGTGAGACAGAGAGAGAGAGACAGAGAGAGAAAGAGAAAGAGAGAGAGAGGAAGGGCGGGCGGGAGAGACAGAGAGAAAGAGACAGACAGATAGAGAGAGAGAGACTGTCTGTGTGTCTCTCTCTCTCTCTGTCTCTATTTCCTCCCCCCTCACTGCCTGTCAGGTGGACCCTAACTCGGGGGTGTTTATAATGTTGAACCCGGCTGGTACACACACAGACCCCACAGAGACCCAGGACATCAACACAATTAGACCCAACCAAATCACGAGAAAACAAAAAGATAATTACTTGACACATTGGAAAGAATTAACAAAAACTGAGCAAACTAGAATGCTATTTGGCCCTAAACAGAGAGTACACAGCGGCAGAATACCTGACCAATGTGACTGACCCAAACTTAAGGAAAGCTTTGACTATGTACAGACTCAGTGAACATAGCCTTGCTATTGAGAAAGGCCACCGTAGGCAGACCTGGCTCTCAAGAGAAGACAGGCTATGTGCACACTGCCCACAAAATGAGGTGGAAACTGAGCTGCACTTCCTAACCTAATGCCAAATGTATGACCATATTAGAGACACATATTTCCCTCAGATTACACAGATCCACAAATAACTTGAAAACAAACCCGATTTTGATCAACTCCCATATCTACTGGGTGAAATACCACAGTGTGCCATCACAGCAGCAAGATTTGTGACCTGTTGCCACAAGAAAAGGGCAACCAGTGAAGAACAGACTTGGGCGAAGGTTCACCTTCCAACAGGACAACAACCCTAAGCACACAGCCAAGACAATGCAGGAGTTGGTCCGGGACAAGTCTCTGAATGTCCTTGAGTGGCCCAGTCGGAGCCCAGACTTGAACATCAGAGATCATCAGAGATCTGAATATAGCTGTGCAGTGACGCTCCCCATCCAATTTGACAGAACTTGAGAGAATCTGCAGAGAATAATGGAAGAAACTCCCCAAATACAGGTGTGACAAGCTTGTAGCGTCATACCCAAGAAAACTTGAGGCTGTAATGGCTGCCAAAGGTGCAAAAAACGAATTACTGTGTAAAGGGTCTGAATACTTATGTAAATGTGATATTTCAGTTTGTTTTTATTTATAAATTTGCAAAAATGTCAAAAACCTGTTTTGCTTTGTAATTAAGGGGTATTGTGTGTAGATTGATGAGGGGGAAAAAACAGTTCAATCAATTTTCGAATAAGGCTGTATGGTAAAAAAAGGTGGCACAACACATCTCCCTACAAACAGATACAGAGACATTAAAGGCAGAGTGGGAGATTTTCGTAATCAAGCCTCTTTTCTAGTCAGATGAACTCATGCATACCATTTGTCTCTCCGTGCAGTTTGAAGAACATTTACTGCACACAGAGACATACAAATGTTATCCATGAGTTCATCTGACACTAGGTAAGTCGCAAAGGGACTTGGCTGTCAAAATGTTGCACTATCCTTTTAAAATAAGAAAAAAATAACACAAAGACATACACACACCTGGCGAGGTTGAAAATGGTGACCAGCTTGCGTCCCAGTATCTCTTCGTCTTTGAAGCCATCTGAGTAGAGGATGACCTCAGTGATGAGCTCGATGTCTGTTCGGGACATGACCACGGGCCTGAACAGCTGCTTCACGTTGTCAGGCAGCTGCTGTCTCCCTCCATAACTCTTACCAGCCGGGTTCAACATTGGTAATAGAGAGGGAGGTGATAGAGAGAGACAGAGACAGAGAGAGTGAGACAGAGAGAGAGAGACAGAGAGAGAAAGAGAAAGAGAGAGAGAGGAAGGGCGGGCGGGAGAGACAGAGAGAGAGAGACAGACAGATAGAGAGAGAGAGACTGTCTGTGTGTCTCTCTCTCTCTCTGTCTCTATTTCCTCCCCCCTCACTGCCTGTCAGGTGGACCCTAACTCGGGGGTGTTTATAATGTTGAACCCGGCTGGTACACACACAGACCCCACAGAGACCCAGGACATCAACACAATTAGACCCAACCAAATCACGAGAAAACAAAAAGATAATTACTTGACACATTGGAAAGAATTAACAAAAACTGAGCAAACTAGAATGCTATTTGGCCCTAAACAGAGAGTACACAGCGGCAGAATACCTGACCAATGTGACTGACCCAAACTTAAGGAAAGCTTTGACTATGTACAGACTCAGTGAACATAGCCTTGCTATTGAGAAAGGCCACCGTAGGCAGACCTGGCTCTCAAGAGAAGACAGGCTATGTGCACACTGCCCACAAAATGAGGTGGAAACTGAGCTGCACTTCCTAACCTAATGCCAAATGTATGACCATATTAGAGACACATATTTCCCTCAGATTACACAGATCCACAAATAACTTGAAAACAAACCCGATTTTGATCAACTCCCATATCTACTGGGTGAAATACCACAGTGTGCCATCACAGCAGCAAGATTTGTGACCTGTTGCCACAAGAAAAGGGCAACCAGTGAAGAACAAATACCATTGTAAATACAACCCATATTTATGTTTATTTATTTTCCCTTTTGTAATTTTACCATTTGCACATCGTTACAACACTGCATGTATACATAATATGACATTTGTAATGTCTTTATTCTGTTGGAACTTCTGTGATTGTAATGTTTACTGTTAATTTTTATTGTTTATTTCACTTTTGTATATTATCTACTTCACTTGCTTTGGCAATGTTAACATATGCCAATGCCAATAAAGCCCCTTGAATTGAATTGAGAGAGAAAGAGACAGAGAGACAGAGGAGGGCGGGCGGGAGAGACAGAGGAGGGCGGGCGGGCGGGAGAGAGACAGAGAGACAGAGGAGGGCGGGCGGAAAAGAGAGAGAGAGAGAGAGAGAGAGAGAGAGAGAGAGAGAGAGAGAGAGAGAGAGAGAGAGAGAGAGAGAGAGAGAGAGAGAGAGAGAGAGAGAGAGAGAGAGAGAGAGAGAGAGAGAGAGAGAGAGAGAGAGAGAGAGAGAGAGAGGAGGGCGGGAGAGAGAGAGACAGAGACAGAGAGGCAGAGAAAAAGTCTGCGTGCAAGCATGACAATGTGACAGTGTGACAGTGTGACAGTGTGACTGTGTGTGTGTGTGTGTGTGTGTGTGTGTGTGTGTGTGTGTGTGTGTGTGTGTGTGTGTGTGTGTGTGTGTGTGTGTGTGTGTGTGTGTGTGTGTGTGTGTGTGTGTGTGTGTGTGTGTGTGTGTGTGTGTGTGTGTGTGTGTGCTCACAGCTGGTCCCGTGGTTCTCAAGGAGTTCTGGATGGCCTGTATCTGCATGGACACTCTAGACAGCACAGCCTCCTCCAGGCGGTTGAACTCATCAAAGCAGCTCCAAGCCCCACACGTCAGCAACCCCACAGAGATATGTCCCATAGACTTCACATCTATACCATTTATTCATTCTTTCATTTACTATATTTATTTATCTATCCTTTATTTATTTATCTATCCTTTATTAATTAATGTGTTTATTTAGTTATCCATCCCTTTATTTATTTATCCATCCTTTATTTATTTACCCTTTATTTATTTATCTATCTTTTATGAATTTATGCATCATGTATTTATGTCGGTGCCAGCAGGGCAGTAGGGGTTTCTTCCCAAACCCATCATCATGGCCTGGCTCAGATAACACTTATCAGTCATGAGGGTGTGGACCAGCTTAGCCGCATTACTCAGGGAGAGATAGGGGAGAGGATGGAGTAGAGGATGGAGGGATGGAGGGATAGAGAGAGTGACAGAGAGAGAGAGAGGATGACAGTGTGTTGAGGCAGACTTTGCAGAGAGATTGCAGCACCCACAGTGTTGCAGGGCTAATTGAGTCATTCAGAGTGGCGTCCTTATCTCTGGGTGAACATCGCCCCCCAATGGTGCAGTACTGTATAGCATTGTAGATGAACTGTTGCCTGGTCCTGAAGTGTGCAGAACTGTCATTTAGATGTGTATGTAGATGAGGTGTTTCCTGCGGTCAGAAGTGTATCTGTGTAGAGGTGTTGGTACCTGCGGTCAGAAGTGTATCTGTGTAGAGGTGTTGGTACCTGCGGTCAGAAGTGTATCTGTGTTGAGGTGTTTCCTGCGGTCAGAAGTGTATCTGTGTAGAGGTGTTTCCTGCGGTCAGAAGTGTATCTGTGTAGAGGTGTTGGTAACTGCGGTCAGAAGTGTATCTGTGTAGAGGTGTTTCCTGCGGTCAGAAGTGTATCTGTGTAGAGGTGTTTCCTGCGGTCAGAAGTGTATCTGTGTTGAGGTGTTTCCTGCGGTCAGAAGTGTATCTGTGTAGAGATGTTGGTAACTGCGGTCAGAAGTGTATTTGTGTAGAGGTCGATGAACCTGCTACTCGTATGTGCAGCTGAAGTGAGCGTCGACCATCTGTATGGAGCAGCGTTTGTCGTTGTTGACGTAGAAACGGAGCCGTTTCCTCCAAGCCCAGGCATCAGGGCTGCTCACCTCCGCCTCACACATCTGTTTCACCACACTGATGTTATGGACGATGTTTAGCTTCAACACACTTGACTCTGTCAGGGAGAAGCATACTACCACCACAGACCCTATGTCTCAGTATGTCTCAGTATGTCTCAGAATGTCTCAGTATGTCTCAGAATGTCTCAGAATGTCTCAGAATGTCTCAAAATGTCTCCGAATGTCTCAGTATGTCTCAGTATGTCTCAGAATGTCTCAGAATGTCTCCCTTTTACTCATTCAGCGAATCTGATCAGAGCTACGTTGGCCCAGACTCGTTGCAGCTCAGATGTGGTTGTTGATGATACTGTTACGGTATTTAGAAGATCCTTTTAGATCTGGCCCTAGTCATGTCTCCCCCAGGACTGTATCTAATGCTTACGCCTTATCAACGTGGCCTCTCCCTCAGTCAGAGAGCTTCTCTCCCACCAACCGGTCCCCACATCACCGTGGCCTCTCCCTCAGTCAGAGAGCTTCTCCTCCCCAGCCGGTCCCCACATCACCGTGGCCTCTCCCTCAGTCAGAGAGCTTCTCTTCCCCAGCCGGTCCCCACATCACCGTGGCCTCTCCCTCAGTCAAAGAGCTTCTCCTCCCCAGCCGGTCCCCACATCACTGTGGCCTCTCCCTCAGTCAGAGAGCTTCTCTTCCCCAGCCGGTCCCCACATCACCGTGGCCTCTCCCTCAGTCAGAGAGCTTCTCCTCCCCAGCCGGTCCCCACATCACCATGGCCTCTCCCTCAGTCAGAGAGCTTCTCCTCCCCAGCCGGTCCCCACATCACCATGGCCTCTCCCTCAGTCAGAGAGCTTCTCCTCCCCAGCCGGTCCCCACATCACTGTGGCCTCTCCCTCAGTCAGAGAGCTTCTCTTCCCCAGCCGGTCCCCACATCACCGTGGCCTCTCCCTCAGTCAGAGAGCTTCTCCTCCCCAGCCGGTCCCCACATCACCGTGGCCTCTCCCTCAGTCAGAGAGCTTCTCCTCCCCAGCCGGTCCCCACATCACCGTGGCCTCTCCCTCAGTCAGAGAGCTTCTCTTCCCCAGCCGGTCCCCACATCACCGTGGCCTCTCCCTCAGTTAGAGAGCTTCTCTTCCCCAGCTGGTCCCCACATCACCGTGGCCTCTCCCTCAGTCAGAGAGCTTCTCCTCCCCAGCCGGTCCCCACATCACCGTGGCCTCTCCCTCAGTCAGAGAGCTTCTCCTCCCCAGCCGGTCCCCACATCACCATGGCCTCTCCCTCAGTCAGAGAGCTTCTCCTCCCCAGCCGGTCCCCACATCACCATGGCCTCTCCCTCAGTCGGAGAGCTTCTCCTCCCCAGCCGGTCCCCACATCACCATGGCCTCTCCCTCAGTCGGAGAGCTTCTCCTCCCCAGCTGGTCCCCACATCACCATGGCCTCTCCCTCAGTTAGAGAGCTTCTCCTCCCCAGCCGGTCCCCACATCACTGTGGCCTCTCCCTCAGTCAGAGAGCTTCTCCTCCCCAGCCGGTCCCCACATCACCGTGGCCTCTCCCTCAGTCAGAGAGCTTCTCCTCCCCAGCCGGTCCCCACATCACCGTGGCCTCTCCCTCAGTCAGAGAGCTTCTCCTCCCCAGCCGGTCCCCACATCACCATGGCCTCTCCCTCAGTCAGAGAGCTTCTCTTCCCCAGCCGGTCCCCACATCACCGTGGCCTCTCCCTCAGTCAGAGAGCTTCTCCTCCCCAGCCGGTCCCCACATCACCGTGGCCTCTCCCTCAGTTAGAGAGCTTCTCCTCCCCAGCCGGTCCCCACATCACCGTGGCCTCTCCCTCAGTCAGAGAGCTTCTCTTCCCCAGCCGGTCCCCACATCACCGTGGCCTCTCCCTCAGTCAGAGAGCTTCTCTCCCACCAACCGGTCCCCACATCACCGTGGCCTCTCCCTCAGTCAGAGAGCTTCTCCTCCCCAGCCGGTCCCCACATCACCGTGGCCTCTCCCTCAGTCAGAGAGCTTCTCTTCCCCAGCCGGTCCCCACATCACCGTGGCCTCTCCCTCAGTCAGAGAGCTTCTCCTCCCCAGCCGGTCCCCACATCACTGTGGCCTCTCCCTCAGTCAGAGAGCTTCTCTTCCCCAGCCGGTCCCCACATCACCGTGGCCTCTCCCTCAGTCAGAGAGCTTCTCCTCCCCAGCCGGTCCCCACATCACCGTGGCCTCTCCCTCAGTCAGAGAGCTTCTCTTCCCCAGCCGGTCCCCACATCACCGTGGCCTCTCCCTCAGTCAGAGAGCTTCTCTTCCCCAGCCGGTCCCCACATCAGCCTCTCCCTCAGTCAGAGAGCTTCTCTTCCCCAGCCGGTCCCCACATCACCGTGGCCTCTCCCTCAGTCAGAGAGCTTCTCTTCCCCAGCCGGTCCCCACATCACCGTGGCCTCTCCCTCAGTCAGAGAGCTTCTCCTCCCCAGCCGGTCCCCACATCACCGTGGCCTCTCCCTCAGTCAGAGAGCTTCTCCTCCCCAGCCGGTCCCCACATCACCGTGGCCTCTCCCTCAGTCAGAGAGCTTCTCCTCCCCAGCCGGTCCCCACATCACCGTGGCCTCTCCCTCAGTCAGAGAGCTTCTCCTCCCCAGCCGGTCCCCACATCACCGTGGCCTCTCCCTCAGTCAGAGAGCTTCTCCTCCCCAGCCGGTCCCCACATCACCGTGGCCTCTCCCTCAGTCAGAGAGCTTCTCCTCCCCAGCCGGTCCCCACATCACCGTGGCCTCTCCCTCAGTCAGAGAGCTTCTCTTCCCCAGCCGGTCCCCACATCACCGTGGCCTCTCCCTCAGTCAGAGAGCTTCTCCTCCCCAGCCGGTCCCCACATCACCGTGGCCTCTCCCTCAGTCAGAGAGCTTCTCCTCCCCAGCCGGTCCCCACATCACCGTGGCCTCTCCCTCAGTCAGAGAGCTTCTCTTCCCCAGCCGGTCCCCACATCACCGTGGCCTCTCCCTCAGTCAGAGAGCTTCTCCTCCCCAGCCGGTCCCCACATCACCGTGGCCTCTCCCTCAGTCAGAGAGCTTCTCCACCCCAGCCGGTCCCCACATCACCGTGGCCTCTCCCTCAGTCAGAGAGCTTCTCCTCCCCAGCCGGTCCCCACATCACCGTGGCCTCTCCCTCAGTCAGAGAGCTTCTCCTCCCCAGCCGGTCCCCACATCACCGTGGCCTCTCCATCAGTCAGAGAGCTTCTCCTCCCCAGCCGGTCCCCACATCACCGTGGCCTCTCCCTCAGTCAGAGAGCTTCTCCTCCCCAGCCGGTCCCCACATCACCGTGGCCTCTCCCTCAGTCAGAGAGCTTCTCCTCCCCAGCCGGTCCCCACATCACCGTGGCCTCTCCCTCAGTCAGAGAGCTTCTCCTCCCCAGCCGGTCCCCACATCACCGTGGCCTCTCCCTCAGTCAGAGAGCTTCTCCTCCCCAGCCGGTCCCCACATCACCGTGGCCTCTCCCTCAGTCAGAGAGCTTCTCTTCCGCAGCCGGTCCCCACATCACCGTGGCCTCTCCCTCAGTCAGAGAGCTTCTCCTCCCCAGCCGGTCCCCACATCACCGTGGCCTCTCCCTCAGTCAGAGAGCTTCTCCTCCCCAGCCGGTCCCCACATCACCGTGGCCTCTCCCTCAGTCAGAGAGCTTCTCCTCCCCAGCCGGTCCCCACATCACCGTGGCCTCTCCCTCAGTCAGAGAGCTTCTCCTCCCCAGCCGGTCCCCACATCACCGTGGCCTCTCCCTCAGTCAGAGAGCTTCTCCTCCCCAGCCGGTCCCCACATCACCGTGGCCTCTCCCTCAGTCAGAGAGCTTCTCCTCCCCAGCCGGTCCCCACATCACCGTGGCCTCTCCCTCAGTCAGAGAGCTTCTCCTCCCCAGCCGGTCCCCACATCACCGTGGCCTCTCCCTCAGTCAGAGAGCTTCTCTTCCCCAGCCGGTCCCCACATCACCGTGGCCTCTCCCTCAGTCAGAGAGCTTCTCTTCCCCAGCCGGTCCCCACATCACCGTGGCCTCTCCCTCAGTCAGAGAGCTTCTCCTCCCCAGCCGGTCCCCACATCACCGTGGCCTCTCCCTCAGTCAGAGAGCTTCTCCTCCCCAGCCGGTCCCCACATCACCGTGGCCTCTCCCTCAGTCAGAGAGCTTCTCCTCCCCAGCCGGTCCCCACATCACCATGGCCTCTCCCTCAGTCAGAGAGCTTCTCCTCCCCAGCCGGTCCCCACATCACCATGGCCTCTCCCTCAGTCAGAGAGCTTCTCTTCCCCAGCCGGTCCCCACATCACCATGGCCTCTCCCTCAGTCAGAGAGCTTCTCCTCCCCAGCCGGTCCCCACATCACCATGGCCTCTCCCTCAGTCAGAGAGCTTCTCCTCCCCAGCCGGTCCCCACATCACCGTGGCCTCTCCCTCAGTCAGAGAGCTTCTCCTCCCCAGCCGGTCCCCACATCACCGTGGCCTCTCCCTCAGTCAGAGAGCTTCTCTTCCCCAGCCGGTCCCCACATCACCGTGGCCTCTCCCTCAGTCAGAGAGCTTCTCTTCCCCAGCCGGTCCCCACATCACCGTGGCCTCTCCCTCAGTCAGAGAGCTTCTCCTCCCCAGCCGGTCCCCACATCACCGTGGCCTCTCCCTCAGTCAGAGAGCTTCTCCTCCCCAGCCGGTCCCCACATCACCGTGGCCTCTCCCTCAGTCAGAGAGCTTCTCCTCCCCAGCCGGTCCCCACATCACCGTGGCCTCTCCCTCAGTCAGAGAGCTTCTCTTCCCCAGCCGGTCCCCACATCACCATGGCCTCTCCCTCAGTTAGAGAGCTTCTCTTCCCCAGCCGGTCCCCACATCACCATGGCCTCTCCCTCAGTCAGAGAGCTTCTCCTCCCCAGCCGGTCCCCACATCACCATGGCCTCTCCCTCAGTCAGAGAGCTTCTCCTCCCCAGCCGGTCCCCACATCACCGTGGCCTCTCCCTCAGTCAGAGAGCTTCTCCTCCCCAGCCGGTCCCCACATCACCGTGGCCTCTCCCTCAGTCAGAGAGCTTCTCCTCCCCAGCCGGTCCCCACAGAAGCTGCTTTATGTAGCTATTCATTAGGGGCCGGCCATTAGATTAGACTGACAGTTATTACTGCAGCCTCTTAGCAAGCCTCTTTCGCTTGGGGAGCTGGGGAGAGACACACATTTATTGGTTATCTGACCTCTTTAGCATGGGGAGCTGGGGAGAGACACATTTACTGGTTATCTGACTTGACACTTGGTAAATGAAACAGCAGTTTGTGATTACAGTAACCAAATGAAGATCAGATAGGGCTAAGGCATGCCTAATAGCTACTTTAACAAGAAGCAACCACACACACACACACACAAACCTGTGTTTCCCATCTCCTCAGAGCTGGTGTCTACAGAGGTGTAGTGCTCTAGCTGAGTAATTAGCTCCGCCTCCTCAGTGAACTGGATCTGCTCTGCACGGGATCTACATCCGGAGAAACAGAAGTCAGACAGGAGTCAATCAGGAGTCAGACAGCAGTCAATCAGGAGTCAGACAGCAGTCAATCAGGAGTCAGACAGGAGTCAATCAGGAGTCACACAGCAGTCAATCAGGAGTCAATCAGGAGTCAGACAGGAGTCAATCAGGAGTCAGACAGGAGTTAATCAGGAGTCGGACAGGAGTTAATCAGGAGTCGATTAGGAGTTTCACAGGATCTAACCAGGAGATACATGAGTCAGGCAGGAGTCATATAGGAGAAACAGAATAAGAGACAGCATCAGTGAGTAATAAATCATACCTGAGATGGGTAGCGGGACGGGTCCACCTCTCCTTTCCTCCTGACAGACACACACTCATATAGAAACTGCTTCAGTTTCCTTCATCTCAACAGACTCCCCCAGCCATACCTGGAGAAAAAAACACACATATACGCTATAGTGGCTAGTCAGGTCTTCATCTGTGTCTGGTGTTAGCTATAGTGGCTAGCCAGGTCTTCATCTGTGTCTGGTGTTAGATATAGTGGCTAGCCAGGTCTTCATCTGTGTATGGTTTTAGCTATAGTGACTAGCCAGGTCTTCAGCTTTGTCTGGTGTTAGCTATAGTGGCTAGCCAGGTCTTCATCTGTGTCTGGTGTTAGCTATAGTGGCTAGCCAGGTCTTCATCTGTGTCTGGTGTTAGCTATAGTGGCTAGCCAGGTCTTCATCTGTGTCTGGTGTTAGCTATAGTGGCTAGCCAGGTCTTCATCTGTGTCTGGTGTTAGCTATAGTGGCTAGCCAGGTCTTCATCTGTGTCTGGTGTTAGCTATAGTGGCTAGCCAGGTCTTCATCTGTGTCTGGTGTTAGCTAGTTAGTGGATAGCTAGGTCTTCATCTGTGTCTGGTTTTAGCTAGTTAGTGGATAGCTCGGTCTTCATCTGTGTCTGGTGTTAGCTAGTTAGTGGATAGCTAGGTCTTCATCTGTGTCTGGTGTTAGCTAGTTAGTGGATAGCTAGGTCTTCATCTGTGTCTGGTGTTAGCTAGTTAGTGGATAGCTAGGTCTTCATCTGTCTCTGGTTTTAGCTAGTTAGTGGCTAGCCAGGTCTTCATCTTTGTCTGGTGTTAGCTAGTTAGTGGATAGCTAGGTCTTCATCTGTGTCTGGTGTTAGCTAGTTAGTGGATAGCTAGGTCTTCATCTGTGTCTGGTGTTAGCTAGTTAGTGGATAGCTAGGTCTTCATCTGTGTCTGGTGTTAGCTAGTTAGTGGATAGCTAGGTCTTCATCTGTGTCTGGTGTTAGCTAGTTAGTGGATAGCTAGGTCTTCATCTGTGTCTGGTGTTAGCTAGTTAGTGGATAGCTAGGTCTTCATCTGTCTCTGGTTTTAGCTAGTTAGTGGCTAGCCAGGTCTTCATCTTTGTCTGGTGTTAGCTAGTTAGTGGCTAGCCAGGTCTTCATCTGTGTCTGGTTTTAGCTAGTTAGTGGCTAGCCAGGTCTTCATCTGTGTCTGGTGTTAGCTAGTTAGTGGATAGCTAGGTCTTCATCTGTGTCTGGTGTTAGCTAGTTAGTGGATAGCTCGGTCTTCAGCCAGCCTCAAACAAAAGGGGGGAAGGGTCGTTCAAAACCCCCGACGCAATTGTCAAGTCAACACATCCGTCAGTGAACCGCATCACAAGATAATTGCGAAACTGAAGATGTATAAAAATAATAATATATATATATATAAATAAAATGTATGCCTTCTCAATATAGTTTGAGTTGCTTTGTGTATGACCAAATTAGCTTGAGATGATTTTACAGCAACACTGGTCACTGCAACCAAGTTGCTTGACATAGGCATTTCAAGAGCTGTAAGTCAAGGCGAGCTCATAAATGTAAGCTCCCCGCCCACTAAACCTGACTTTTTAAAGTTCCTGGTAGTTATGACTGTTCAGGACGTTAAAGCATTGTTGAGTCCCTCAGAGTGAGTTGCTTACTTCTGGTTTGCGTGCCTGTATCTGGCTGTCTGGCATTGGCCTCTCCTATCTAGTCAATACTCTCTGGACGAGAGGATGTCTCCATGGCCTCAGTCACAAAACTGTCTATGTCCTGGGTATGGCCTGGAGGGGGGAGAACAGGGGGAGTAATGGGGAGGGACAGGAAAGTAAAGAACAAAGAAAATAGAACAAAAGAGAAAGAGAAAAGATATGTGACACTTGCTCTGTGATGTGAACTAAACTGTCGTAAAGCCCCTGCACACAAGATACATCAACAATCATTCACTGGTGTCAGTGGAGGCTGCTGAGGGGAGGAAGGCTCATAATAATACCTGCAATGGAGTCAATTGAATAGTACCAAGCATATGGTTTCCATGGTTTACATGTGGTTGACACCATTCCATTGACTCCATTCCAGTCATTATTATGATCTGTCCTCCCCTCAGCAGCCTCCACTGATTGGTGTCACTGGGAGATTTGCATATATACATTTGAGTTAAATGCATATATTTCATGTGAGGATCCAGGCTTTACTTTGTTTGGAGATCATGAGGGATATCTGCAGGGCGTCAAACAGTCTCTGGATGAGGTCATCAATCATTGTCTTCACTGGCTCACAGTTCACTGAGATAGTCTACCTTGTCCAGACTGAAAGAGACAAAACGGTTTGATCACCATACAGCTTTTTCACTGCAACAGTCTGATCAATGGAAGCTATGTGGCATATGGGAGGCTGTTGATGGGTTGAGTTCTAAACTTGAATATATGAAGTATCCTTAACCATGTCGCTGAGGGAGAGAGGGGAATGTAGAACGATTACATTCCGTCAGGATATGTTATTGTTAGCTATCCGGGATCATATTGAAGGAGAAGAGCCACAGTCTGGTACAAGTCAACATGACAGCCATGAGCTGGGGAGGAGTGAGGATTTTGGGCAGAGGTCAGGTTATATGATGTGAGGAAGAACATATATCACTAATCTTCTGGTTAGCAAAAGAGGTGTATTAGCTTTACATATGTGTTAGGAGAGGCTCAGCATAGGAGAAAGGGTTAAATACCAGTGCTTGTGTGAGTATGTTTTGTGTTTTAAGAAGCTGTTTGACCCAGTGGGTGAATAAAGTTGGTTTGAGCTTTACTAAGCTTTCCGTGAGTTCTACAAAAGGTTCTACAGTTGCACCATCGAGTGCTTCCTGACTGGTTGCATCACTGCCTGGTATGGCAACCGCTCGGCCTCCGACCACATGGCACTACAGAGGGTAGTGCATACGTACCAGTACATCCCTGGGGCCAAAATTCCTGCACTCCATGACCTCAATACCAGGCGGTTTCAGAGGAAGGCCCTAAAAATTGTCAAAGACTCCAGCCACCCTAGTCATAGACTGGTCTTTCTTTTACCGCATGGCAGGCAGTACCGGAGCACCAAGTCTCGGTACAAAGGCTTCAAAACAGCTTCTACCCCCAAGCCATAAACCTCCTGAACATCTAATCAAATGGCTACCCAGACTACTTGCATTACCCCCCCCCCCCCCTCTCTTTTACACTGCTGCTACTCTCTGTTGTTATCTATGCAAAGTCACTTTTATAACTCTACCTACATGTACATATTACCTCGACTAACCGGTGCCCTGCACATTGACTCTATACCGGTACCCCTGTAATAGCCTCCACACTGACTCTGTACCGGTACCCCCTGTATATAGCCTCCACATTGACTCTGTACCGGTACCCCCTGTATTTAGCCTCCACACTGACTCTGTACCAGTACCCCCTGTATATAGCCTCCACATTGACTCTGTACCAGTACCCCCTGTATATAGCCTCCACATTGACTCTGTACCGGTACCCTCTGTATTTAGCCTCCACATTGACTCTGTACCGGTACCCCCTGTATTTAGCCTCCACACTGACTCTGTACCGGTACCCCCTGTATTTAGCCTCCACATTGACTCTGTACCGGTACCCCATGTATTTAGCCTCCACATTGACTCTGTACCGGTACCCCCTGTATATAGCCTCCACATTGACTCTGTACCGGTACCCCCTGTATATAGCCTCCACATTGACTCTGTACCGGTACCCCCTGTATATAGCCTCCACATTGACTCTGTACCAATACCCCCTGTATATAGCCTCCACATTGACTCTGTACCGGTACCCCCTGTATATAGCCTCCACATTGACTCTGTACCAGTACCCCCTGTATATAGCCTCCACATTGACTCTGTACCGGTACCCTCTGTATTTAGCCTCCACATTGACTCTGTACCGGTACCCCCTGTATTTAGCCTCCACACTGACTCTGTACCGGTACCCCCTGTATTTAGCCTCCACATTGACTCTGTACCGGTACCCCCTGTATATAGCCTCCACATTGACTCTGTACCGGTACCCCCTGTATATAGCCTCCACATTGACTCTGTACCGGTACCCCCTGTATATAGCCTCCACATTGACTCTGTACCAATACCCCCTGTATATAGCCTCCACATTGACTCTGTACCGGTACCCCCTGTATATAGCCTCCACATTGACTCTGTACCAATACCCCCTGTATATAGCCTCCACATTGACTCTGTACCGGTACCCCCTGTATATAGCCCCACTAGCCCCACAAGAATTTACAACTTTCAGATGAGACTGAAATAAGGTGACGATTAATATTGACTGTTATTGATGTAAAATATTACAAGGTCTTTAAGATTTTATTCGGAAGATAACTGTCCTATAAATATTCTTTAGTGGTGCCCCGACTTTCTAGTTAATTACATTTACATGATTAGCTCAATCAGGTAATATTAATAACAGAGACAGGATTTTATAGAATAGCATGTCATATCACTTAATCCGGCATAGCCAAGACACGACACCCCCTGTATATAGCCTCCAAACTGACGCTGTACCGGTACCCCCTGTATATAGACTCCACATTGACTCTGTACCGGTACCCACTGTATATAGCCTCCACATTGACTCTGTACCGGTACCCCCTGTATATAGCCTCCACATTGACTCTGTACCGGTACCCCCTGTATATAGAATCCACATTGACTCTGTACCGGTACCCACTGTATATAGCCTCGACATTGACTCTGTATCGGTACCCCCTGTATATAGCCTCCACATTGACTCTGTACCGGTACCCCCTGTATATAGACTCCACATTGACGCTGTACCGGTACCCCCTGTATATAGACTCCACATTGACGCTGTACCGGTACCCCCTGTATATAGACTCCACATTGACGCTGTACCGGTACCCCCTGTATATAGCCTCCACATTGACGCTGTATCGGTACCCACTGTATATAGCCTCCAAATTGACTCTGTACCGGTACCCCCTGTATATAGACTCCACATTGACGCTGTACCGGTACCCCCTGTTTATAGAGTCCACATTGACTCTGTACCGGTACCCCCTGTATATAGCCTCCACATTGACTCTGTACCGGTACCCCCTGTATATAGCCTCCACATTGACTCTGTACCGGTACCCCCTGTATATAGCCTCCACATTGACTCTGTACCGGTACCCCCTTTATATAGCCTCCACATTAACTCTGTACCGGTACCCCCTGTATATAGACTCCACATTGACTCTGTACCGGTACCCCCTGTATATAGCCTCCACATTGACTCTGTACCAGTACCCCCTGTATATAGCCTCCACATTGACTCTGTACCGGTACACCCTGTATATAGCCTCCACATTGACTCTGTACCGGTACCCCCTGTATATAGCCTCCACATTGACTCTGTACCGGTACCCCCTGTATATAGCCTCCACATTGACTCTGTACCGGTACCCCCTGTATATAGCCTCCACATTAACTCTGTACTGGTACCCCCTGTATATAGCCCCACTACTGTTATTTTCCTGCTGTATTCTTTTTCTTAAAACTGCATTGTTGGTTAAGGGCTTGTATGTAAGCATTTCTCTGTAAGGTTGTTGTGTTCGGCACATGTGACTAATAAGAGTTGATTTGATTTGATTTGATTAAGTCATAGCTTCATCAGTAACCACAGGATAGAACAGACAGTGTACATACGTCACTAACTCATATGGTAAAGCGTCATCAGTAACCACAGGATAGAATATCAAGAACATTCTCACATAAGAAAAAGAGGAAATGGGGTGTAGTGACGTAGTCAAAAGGATCCATGAAGAGGGAGTTCAGAAAGAGGGACTCATTTACTTGTGACAATTATGTTAATGACACTGAGAATGACTGACAGCTGGTGTATCTTGTCCACTCTCTGAGCCAGGCTGTGCAGGGCCTGGGGTCGCTGCTTTTCTCCATTCCAAGGTTAAGGGTGTATCTCTTCCACACCGGTACACTCAGGTACTCACAGGCAGACACCCACTGCTCACAGATGACCACGCCCACTCTCAGGCTCTCACTCACAGACAGGAACGGGTCCATAAAATGTTTAAAACCCATCAGCTTCTTGCGCACCGTACCTGCCCAGCGCACCGTACCTGCCCAGCGCACCGTACCTGCCCAGCGCACCGTACCTGCCCAGCGCAACGTACCGTACCTGCCCTCTCCCTCAGTCGGAGAACCTCTCCTCCCCAGCCGGTCCCCACATCACCGCGGCCTCTCCCTCAGACAGAGAGCTTCCCCCCCAGCCGGTCCCAACATCACCTTGGCCTCTCCCTCAGTCGGAGAGCTTCTCCTCCCCAGCCGGTCCCCACATCACCATGGCCTCTCCCTCAGTCAGAGAGCTTCTCCTACCCAGCTGGTCCCCACATCACCGTGGCCTCTCCCTCAGTTAGAGAGCTTCTCCTCACCAGCCGGTCCCCACATCACCATGGCCTCTCCCTCAGTCAGAGAGCTTCTCCTCCCCAGCTGGTCCCCACATCACCGTGGCCTCTCCCTCAGTTAGAGAGCTTCTCCTCCCCAGCCGGTCCCCACATCACCGTGGCCTCTCCCTCAGTCAGAGAGCTTCTCCTCCCCAGCCGGTCCCCACATCACCATGGCCTCTCCCTCAGTCAGAGAGCTTCTCCTCCCCAGCCGGTCCCCACATCACCATGGCCTCTCCCTCAGTCAGAGAGCTTCTCCTCCCCAGCCGGTCCCCACATCACCATGGCCTCTCCCTCAGTCAGAGAGCTTCTCCTCCCCAGCCGGTCCCCACATCACCATGGCCTCTCCCTCAGTCAGAGAGCTTCTCCTCCCCAGCCGGTCCCCACATCACCATGGCCTCTCCCTCAGTCAGAGAGCTTCTCCTCCCCAGCTGGTCCCCACATCACCATGGCCTCTCCCTCAGTCAGAGAGCTTCTCCTCCCCAGCCGGTCCCCACATCACCATGGCCTCTCCCTCAGTCAGAGAGCTTCTCCTCCCCAGCTGGTCCCCACATCACCATGGCCTCTCCCTCAGTCAGAGAGCTTCTCCTCCCCAGCTGGTCCCCACATCACCATGGCCTCTCCCTCAGTCAGAGAGCTTCTCCTCCCCAGCCGGTCCCCACATCACCATGGCCTCTCCCTCAGTCAGAGAGCTTCTCCTCCCCAGCCGGTCCCCACATCACCATGGCCTCTCCCTCAGTCAGAGAGCTTCTCCTCCCCAGCTGGTCCCCACATCACCATGGCCTCTCCCTCAGTCAGAGAGCTTCTCCTCCCCAGCTGGTCCCCACATTACCGTGGCCTCTCCCTCAGTCAGAGAGCTTCTCTTCCCCAGCTGGTCCCCACATCACCATGGTCTCTCCCTCAGTCAGAGAGCTTCTCCTCCCCAGCCGGTCCCCACATCACCATGGCCTCTCCCTCAGTTAGAGAGCTTCTCCTCCCCAGCCGGTCCCCACATCACCATGGCCTCTCCCTCAGTTAGAGAGCTTCTCCTCCCCAGCCGGTCCCCACATCACCGTGGCCTCTCCCTCAGTCAGAGAGCTTCTCTTCCCCAGCCAGTCCCCACATCACCATGGCCTCTCCCTCAGTTAGAGAGCTTCTCTTCCCCAGCCGGTCCCCACATCACCATGGCCTCTCCCTCAGTTAGAGAGCTTCTCCTCCCCAGCCGGTCCCCACATCACCGTGGCCTCTCCCTCAGTCAGAGAGCTTCTCTTCCCCAGCCGGTCCCCACATCACCATGGCCTCTCCCTCAGTTAGAGAGCTTCTCTTCCCCAGCCGGTCCCCACATCACCATGGCCTCTCCCTCAGTTAGAGAGCTTCTCTTCCCCAGCCGGTCCCCACATCACCATGGCCTCTCCCTCAGTCAGAGAGCTTCTCTTCCCCAGCCGGTCCCCACATCACCGTGGCCTCTCCCTCAGTCAGAGAGCTTCTCCTCCCCAGCCGGTCCCCACATCACCATGGCCTCTCCCTCAGTTAGAGAGCTTCTCCTCCCCAGCCGGTCCCCACATCACCGTGGCCTCTCCCTCAGTCAGAGAGCTTCTCTTCCCCAGCCGGTCCCCACATCACCGTGGCCTCTCCCTCAGTCAGAGAGCTTCTCCTCCCCAGCCGGTCCCCACATCACCATGGCCTCTCCCTCAGTCAGAGAGCTTCTCCTCCCCAGCCGGTCCCCACATCACCGTGGCCTCTCCCTCAGTTAGAGAGCTTCTCTTCCCCAGCCGGTCCCCACATCACCATGGCCTCTCCCTCAGTCAGAGAGCTTCTCTTCCCCAGCCGGTCCCCACATCACCGTGGCCTCTCCCTCAGTCAGAGAGCTTCTCCTCCCCAGCCGGTCCCCACATCACCATGGCCTCTCCCTCAGTTAGAGAGCTTCTCCTCCCCAGCCGGTCCCCACATCACCGTGGCCTCTCCCTCAGTCAGAGAGCTTCTCTTCCCCAGCCGGTCCCCACATCACCGTGGCCTCTCCCTCAGTCAGAGAGCTTCTCCTCCCCAGCCGGTCCCCACATCACCATGGCCTCTCCCTCAGTCAGAGAGCTTCTCCTCCCCAGCCGGTCCCCACATCACCATGGCCTCTCCCTCAGTCAGAGAGCTTCTCTTCCCCAGCCGGTCCCCACATCACCATGGCCTCTCCCTCAGTCAGAGAGCTTCTCCTCCCCAGCCGGTCCCCACATCACCATGGCCTCTCCCTCAGTCAGAGAGCTTCTCCTCCCCAGCCGGTCCCCACATCACCGTGGCCTCTCCCTCAGTCAGAGAGCTTCTCCTCCCCAGCCGGTCCCCACATCACCATGGCCTCTCCCTCAGTCAGAGAGCTTCTCCTCCCCAGCCGGTCCCCACATCACCGTGGCCTCTCCCTCAGTCAGAGAGCTTCTCTTCCCCAGCCGGTCCCCACATCACCGTGGCCTCTCCCTCAGTCAGAGAGCTTCTCCTCCCCAGCCGGTCCCCACATCACCATGGCCTCTCCCTCAGTCAGAGAGCTTCTCCTCCCCAGCCGGTCCCCACATCACCGTGGCCTCTCCCTCAGTCAGAGAGCTTCTCCTCCCCAGCCGGTCCCCACAGAAGCTGCTTTATGTAGCTATTCATTAGGGGCCGGCCATTAGATTAGACTGACAGTTATTACTGCAGCCTCTTAGCAAGCCTCTTTCGCTTGGGGAGCTGGGGAGAGACACACATTTATTGGTTATCTGACCTCTTTAGCATGGGGAGCTGGGGAGAGACACATTTACTGGTTATCTGACTTGACACTTGGTAAATGAAACAGCAGTTTGTGATTACAGTAACCAAATGAAGATCAGATAGGGCTAAGGCATGCCTATGAGCTACTTTAACAAGAAGCAACCACACACACACACACACAAACCTGTGTTTCCCATCTCCTCAGAGCTGGTGTCTACAGAGGTGTAGTGCTCTAGCTGAGTAATTAGCTCCGCCTCCTCAGTGAACTGGATCTGCTCTGCACGGGATCTACATCCGGAGAAACAGAAGTCAGACAGGAGTCAATCAGGAGTCAGACAGCAGTCAATCAGGAGTCAGACAGCAGTCAATCAGGAGTCAGACAGGAGTCAATCAGGAGTCAGACAGCAGTCAATCAGGAGTCAATCAGGAGTCAGACAGGAGTCAATCAGGAGTCAGACAGGAGTTAATCAGGAGTCGGACAGGAGTTAATCAGGAGTCGATTAGGAGTTTCACAGGATCTAACCAGGAGATACATGAGTCAGGCAGGAGTCATATAGGAGAAACAGAATAAGAGACAGCATCAGTGAGTAATAAATCATACCTGAGATGGGTAGCGGGACGGGTCCACCTCTCCTTTCCTCCTGACAGACACACACTCATATAGAAACTGCTTCAGTTTCCTTCATCTCAACAGACTCCCCCAGCCATACCTGGAGAAAAAAACACACATATACGCTATAGTGGCTAGTCAGGTCTTCATCTGTGTCTGGTGTTAGCTATAGTGGCTAGCCAGGTCTTCATCTGTGTCTGGTGTTAGATATAGTGGCTAGCCAGGTCTTCATCTGTGTCTGGTGTTAGATATAGTGGCTAGCCAGGTCTTCATCTGTGTCTGGTGTTAGCTATAGTGACTAGCCAGGTCTTCAGCTTTGTCTGGTGTTAGCTATAGTGGCTAGCCAGGTCTTCATCTGTGTCTGGTGTTAGCTATAGTGGCTAGCCAGGTCTTCATCTGTGTCTGGTGTTAGCTATAGTGGCTAGCCAGGTCTTCATCTGTGTCTGGTGTTAGCTAGTTAGTGGATAGCTAGGTCTTCATCTGTGTCTGGTGTTAGCTAGTTAGTGGCTAGCCAGGTCTTCATCTGTGTCTGGTGTTAGCTAGTTAGTGGCTAGCCAGGTCTTCATCTGTGTCTGGTTTTAGCTATAGTGGCTAGCCAGGTCTTCATCTGTGTCTGGTGTTAGCTAGTTAGTGGATAGCTAGGTCTTCATCTGTGTCTGGTGTTAGCTAGTTAGTGGATAGCTAGGTCTTCATCTGTGTCTGGTGTTAGATATAGTGGCTAGCCAGGTCTTCATCTGTGTCTGGTGTTAGCTAGTTAGTGGATAGCTAGGTCTTCATCTGTGTCTGGTGTTAGCTAGTTAGTGGCTAGCCAGGTCTTCATCTGTCTCTGGTTTTAGCTAGTTAGTGGATAGCTAGGTCTTCATCTGTGTCTGGTGTTAGATATAGTGGCTAGCCAGGTCTTCATCTGTGTCTGGTGTTAGCTAGTTAGTGGATAGCTAGGTCTTCATCTGTGTCTGGTGTTAGCTAGTTAGTGGATAGCTAGGTCTTCATCTGTGTCTGGTGTTAGATATAGTGGCTAGCCAGGTCTTCATCTGTGTCTGGTGTTAGCTAGTTAGTGGATAGCTAGGTCTTCATCTGTGTCTGGTGTTAGCTAGTTAGTGGATAGCTAGGTCTTCATCTGTGTCTGGTGTTAGATATAGTGGCTAGCCAGGTCTTCATCTGTGTCTGGTGTTAGCTAGTTAGTGGATAGCTAGGTCTTCATCTGTGTCTGGTGTTAGCTAGTTAGTGGATAGCTAGGTCTTCATCTGTGTCTGGTGTTAGATATAGTGGCTAGCCAGGTCTTCATCTGTGTCTGGTGTTAGCTAGTTAGTGGATAGCTAGGTCTTCATCTGTGTCTGGTGTTAGCTAGTTAGTGGATAGCTAGGTCTTCATCTGTGTCTGGTGTTAGATATAGTGGCTAGCCAGGTCTTCATCTGTGTCTGGTTTTAGCTAGTTAGTGGCTAGCCAGGTCTTCATCTGTCTCTGGTGTTAGCTAGTTAGTGGATAGCTAGGTCTTCATCTGTGTCTGGTGTTAGCTAGTTAGTGGCTAGCCAGGTCTTCATCTGTCTCTGGTTTTAGCTAGTTAGTGGCTAGCCAGGTCTTCATCTGTGTCTGGTGTTAGCTAGTTAGTGGCTAGCCAGGTCTTCATCTGTGTCTGGTTTTAGCTAGTTAGTGGCTAGCCAGGTCTTCATCTGTGTCTGGTGTTAGCTAGTTAGTGGATAGCTAGGTCTTCATCTGTGTCTGGTGTTAGCTAGTTAGTGGATAGCTCGGTCTTCAGCCAGCCTCAAACAAAAGGGGGGAAGGGTCGTTCAAAACCCCCGACGCAATTGTCAAGTCAACACATCCGTCAGTGAACCGCATCACAAGATAATTGCGAAACTGAAGATGTATAAAAATAATAATATATATATATATAAATAAAATGTATGCCTTCTCAATATAGTTTGAGTTGCTTTGTGTATGACCAAATTAGCTTGAGATGATTTTACAGCAACACTGGTCACTGCAACCAAGTTGCTTGACATAGGCATTTCAAGAGCTGTAAGTCAAGGCGAGCTCATAAATGTAAGCTCCCCGCCCACTAAACCTGACTTTTTAAAGTTCCTGGTAGTTATGACTGTTCAGGACGTTAAAGCATTGTTGAGTCCCTCAGAGTGAGTTGCTTACTTCTGGTTTGCGTGCCTGTATCTGGCTGTCTGGCATTGGCCTCTCCTATCTAGTCAATACTCTCTGGACGAGAGGATGTCTCCATGGCCTCAGTCACAAAACTGTCTATGTCCTGGGTATGGCCTGGAGGGGGGAGAACAGGGGGAGTAATGGGGAGGGACAGGAAAGTAAAGAACAAAGAAAATAGAACAAAAGAGAAAGAGAAAAGATATGTGACACTTGCTCTGTGATGTGAACTAAACTGTCGTAAAGCCCCTGCACACAAGATACATCAACAATCATTCACTGGTGTCAGTGGAGGCTGCTGAGGGGAGGAAGGCTCATAATAATACCTGCAATGGAGTCAATTGAATAGTACCAAGCATATGGTTTCCATGGTTTCCATGTGGTTGACACCATTCCATTGACTCCATTCCAGTCATTATTATGATCTGTCCTCCCCTCAGCAGCCTCCACTGATTGGTGTCACTGGGAGATTTGCATATATACATTTGAGTTAAATGCATATATTTCATGTGAGGATCCAGGCTTTACTTTGTTTGGAGATCATGAGGGATATCTGCAGGGCGTCAAACAGTCTCTGGATGAGGTCATCAATCATTGTCTTCACTGGCTCACAGTTCACTGAGATAGTCTACCTTGTCCAGACTGAAAGAGACAAAACGGTTTGATCACCATACAGCTTTTTCACTGCAACAGTCTGATCAATGGAAGCTATGTGGCATATGGGAGGCTGTTGATGGGTTGAGTTCTAAACTTGAATATATGAAGTATCCTTAACCATGTCGCTGAGGGAGAGAGGGGAATGTAGAACGATTACATTCCGTCAGGATATGTTATTGTTAGCTATCCGGGATCATATTGAAGGAGAAGAGCCACAGTCTGGTACAAGTCAACATGACAGCCATGAGCTGGGGAGGAGTGAGGATTTTGGGCAGAGGTCAGGTTATATGATGTGAGGAAGAACATATATCACTAATCTTCTGGTTAGCAAAAGAGGTGTATTAGCTTTACATATGTGTTAGGAGAGGCTCAGCATAGGAGAAAGGGTTAAATACCAGTGCTTGTGTGAGTATGTTTTGTGTTTTAAGAAGCTGTTTGACCCAGTGGGTGAATAAAGTTGGTTTGAGCTTTACTAAGCTTTCCGTGAGTTCTACAAAAGGTTCTACAGTTGCACCATCGAGTGCTTCCTGACTGGTTGCATCACTGCCTGGTATGGCAACCGCTCGGCCACCGACCGCATGGCACTACAGAGGGTAGTGCATACGTACCAGTACATCCCTGGGGCCAATCTTCCTCCACTCCAAGACCTCAATACCAGGCGGTGTCAGAGGAAGGCCCTAAAAATTGTCAAAGACTCCAGCCACCCTAGTCATAGACTGGTCTTTCTTTTACCGCATGGCAGGCAGTACCGGAGCACCAAGTCTCGGTACAAAGGCTTCAAAACAGCTTCTACCCCCAAGCCACAAGACTCCTGAACATCTAATCAAATGGCTACCCAGACTACTTGCATTACCCCCCCCCCCCCCCCCTCTCTTTTACACTGCTGCTACTCTCTGTTGTTATCTATGCAAAGTCACTTTTATAACTCTACCTACATGTACATATTACCTCGACTAACCGGTGCCCTGCACATTGACTCTATACCGGTACCCCCTGTATTTAGCCTCCACACTGACTCTGTACCGGTACCCCCTGTATATAGCCTCCACATTGACTCTGTACCGGTACCCCCTGTATTTAGCCTCCACACTGACTCTGTACCAGTACCCCCTGTATATAGCCTCCACATTGACTCTGTACCAGTACCCCCTGTATATAGCCTCCACATTGACTCTATACCGGTACCCCTGTATTTAGCCTCCACATTGACTCTATACCGGTACCCCTGTAATAGCCTCCACATTGACTCTGTACCGGTACCCCCTGTATATAGCCTCCACATTGACTCTGTACCGGTACCACCTGTATTTAGCCTCCACATTGACTCTGTACCGGTACCCCCTGTATTTAGCCTCCACATTGACTCTGTACCGGTACCCCCTGTATATAGCCTCCACATTGACTCTGTACCGGTACCCCCTGTATATAGCCTCCACATTGACTCTGTACCAATACCCCCTGTATATAGCCTCCACATTGACTCTGTACCGGTACCCCTTGTATATAGCCTCCACATTAACTCTGTACCATTACCCCCTGTATATAGCCTCCACATTAACTCTGTACCAGTACCCCCTGTATATAGCCTCCACATTGACTCTGTACCGGTACCCCCTGTATATAGCCTCCACATTGACTCTGTACCGGTACCCCCTGTATATAGCCTCCACATTGACTCTGTACCGGTACCCCCTGTATATAGCCTCCACATTGACTCTGTACCGGTACCCCCTGTATATAGCCTCCACATTGACTCTGTACCAGTACCCCCTGTATATAGCCTCCACATTGACTCTGTACCAATACCCCCTGTATATAGCCTCCACATTGACTCTGTACCGGTACCCCTGTATATAGCCTCCACATTGACTCTGTACCGGTACCCCTGTATATAGCCTCCACATTGACTCTGTACCGGTACCCCCTGTATATAGCCTCCACATTGACTCTGTACCAATACCCCCTGTATATAGCCTCCACATTGACTCTGTACCGGTACCCCTTGTATATAGCCTCCACATTAACTCTGTACCAGTACCCCCTGTATATAGCCTCCACATTAACTCTGTACCAGTAACCCCTGTATATAGCCTCCACATTGACTCTGTACCGGTACCCCCTGTATATAGCCTCCACATTGACTCTGTACCGGTACCCCCTGTATATAGCCTCCACATTGACTCTGTACCGGTACCCACTGTATATATCCTCCACATTGACTCTGTACCGGTACCCCCTGTATATAGCCTCCACATTGACTCTGTGGAGGCTATATACAGGGGGTACCGGTACAGAGTCAATGTGGAGGCTACATACAGGAAGTACCGGTACCCCCTGTATATAGCCTCCACATTGACTCTGTACCGGTACCCCCTGTATATAGCCTCCACATTGACTCTGTACCAGTACTGTCAGGTTTTGGCCAGGACTGTTCTGTTTTTTTGTCACTAGATGTCCCCATTGCACCTTTTTTGTACCTTTTGTTTTTCCCTTGCTCTAATTATTGTTTGCACCTGTATGTCGTTCCCTTGTTAGTATTTAATCCCTGTGTGTTCCTCAGTTCCTGGCTCAGTGTTTGTATGTTAGGACCCAGCCCCAGCCCAAGCCTTGTTGTGAACATATATTTTTCTCTTGTTGGATTTTCCAGAGGTTCTCTGGTTTTGTTCTTTTGTATTTTGGATTAGTCTTTTGAGGTTTGTTTTTTCCCTTGCTGTTTTTACCACTTTGTGGATTTTCTTTGTATTTTGGAAGATATCTATTTTTTATTAAACCACCATCTCTAGTACTGCTGTGTCTGCCTCATCTTCTGGGTTCTGCCGATTTAGTGACTGTTTCTCGCACCGGGTCCTGACAGAAACACTGAGCCATTAAAATGAACCCAGAGGCAGCCAGTACCCAGGACTTTTTTCCCATGCTGTCCCACCACGAGGGGACTGTCCAACGTCACGAAGCTGCTCTGGTTCAGCAAGAGGCCTTAATGGCTGGACATTCTCAACTTCTGTCGGAGATGATGACTTCCATAAAGCAGATTTCTGATCAACTTTCTCCTGCAACCGCTTCTGCTCCAGTTCATCAGATTCAAGTGCCCGTGGCAGTTAACCCCCTGGCTGAACCTCGTCTGCCGCCTCCCCAACGGTTCTCAGGTGATCCGAGTGGTTGTAAGGGGTTTTTCACCCAATGTTCTCTCTCCTTCGAGCTGCAACCCTCGTCATTTCCCACCGACCGGTCCAAGATAGCATATATCATCACCCTGCTGTCGGAAAAAGCCCTAGCCTGGGCTACTGCTGTGTGGGATGCCCAAAGTCCCTGCTGTGCCAGCTACTCTACCTTTGCTGAAGAATTCAAGCGAGTGTTTCAAGGTCCTACCAACGGTCCTGACTCAGCCAAACAGCTCCTGACTCTCCGCCAAGGTCGGCGCAGCGTGACGGACTATGCCATCCAGTTCCGCACGGTGGCAGCAGCGAGTGGCTGGAATGACGAGGCGCTCACAGTGTGCTTTTTGAAGGGTCTTTCCGACACCATCCAAGATGAACTGGTCACTCGGGAACCACCGGACAACCTCGAGTCCCTGATCAAGTTGGCTTCACGCATAGACCAGCGTCTGAGAGAGAGAGAGCTCAACCGTAGATCTCTTACCCTAGCTCCTATCGGTCCCAGCTCCGAGTCTCCACCTTTATCCCCGCTGACTCCACCGGAACCCATGCAGGTTGGACGCATCTCCCAGGCTGAGAGAGACCGCCGGATGAGGGAGCGATGCTGTCTATATTGCGGCAAACCGGGCCATTTCCTCTCCACGTGTCCCGGGCTCCAGGGAAAACGCACTCTCCCGTGCAGGCCTGGGAGGACGGTAACGGGAAACATAACCTCCTCTCATCCATCCAACTCCCGCCTGCTCATTCCAGTTACCCTTTCCTGGGACAACCACGAGCTTCCCCTTCAAGCCTTGGTAGACTCTGGAGCCGCAGGTAACTTCATGGATGGTGTCTGGGCGAAGGAGAATGGCGTTCCCTCTGAACCTCTAAGTGACCCCATAAGGGTTACTACGTTGGATGGAAGCCCTTTGGGATCTGGACTTGTCACTCGTGTCACTACCCCCTTGCGTCTTTCAGTTTCCCAACACCAGGAAGTGATGAACTTTCATCTGACCTCGTGTTCCGAGTTCCCTCTCGTCCTTGGATACCCCTGGCTTCACAGCCATAACCCTCACATCGACTGGTCTGTGGGCACTATCAAGCAGTGGGGTCCTACGTGCCTCTCCTCTCATCCATCCAACTCCCGCCTGCTCATTCCAGTTACCCTTTCCTGGGACTGTATCTTCCCAAGTTCCCCGAGTTCCCCTCCCGAGTCTCTAGAATCCATCGACCTGTCCCGAGTTCCCGAGTGTTACCATGACCTCAAACCGGTATTTAGCAAACAGAGGGCCACCAAACTACCACCTCATAGACCTTACGATTGCCCCATCGACCTGTTTCCGGGCACCTGCCCCCCCAGGGGTCGGATCTTTTCCCTATCTCCTCCCGAACGAGCTGCTATGGATACCTACATCAAGGACGCTCTGGCAGCAGGCCTCATGCGTCCATCCACCTCGCCGGCGGGAGCAGGGTTTTTCTTTGTGGCCAAAAAAGACGGGGGATTACGTCCTTGCATCGACTACCAGGGACTTAATGCCATAACCGTCCGTAACCGCTACCCGCTACCCCTTATGGCCACAGCCTTTGAGCTGCTCCAGGAAGCAGTGGTCTTCACTAAGCTTGACCTGCGGAACGCATACCATCTTGTGCGGATCAAACCCGGTGACGAGTGGAAGACCGCTTTCAACACGCCTACTGGTCACTACGAATACTTGGTGATGCCCTTCGGCCTGACCAACGCCCCGGCTGTGTTCCAAGCGCTCATAAACGATGTGCTTAGGGATATGCTTAACATTTTCGTGTTTGTTTACTTGGATGACATCCTCATCTTTTCGAGCTCCCTTCAAGAACACACTAAGCATGTCAGACAAGTGCTCAAACGCCTCCTAGACAGCCATTTGTACGTTAAGCCGGAAAAGTGTGAATTCCATTCCTCTCGAGTACAGTTCCTGGGATTTGTAGTGGAACCCGGTCGAGTCCAGATGGACCCCAAGAATGTAGGGGCGGTAGCAGATTGGCCCACCCCCAAGTCCGTTAAGGAAGTTCAGCGTTTCCTGGGCTTCACTAACTTCTACCGCAAGTTCATCAAGAACTTCAGCTCGGTGGCAGCCCCTCTCTCAGCTTTAACCAAGGGTGGCAACACAAGGTTTCTGTGGGGAAGAGAAGCTGAGACGGCCTTCCAAGGACTCAAGCAGCGCATCCTCTCTGCTCCCATCCTGACACTACCGACGGCGGATTAACCTTTTGTGGTGGAGGTAGACGCATCAGAGGTTGGTGTTGGAGCTGTCCTGTCTCAGAGGGGTGAAGACAAGAGGCTTCATCCTTGCGCCTTCTTCTCTCACCGGCTTACCCCGGCCGAGAGGAATTACGATGTGGGGGATCGTGAACTCCTAGCGGTTAAGATGGCATTGAAGGAATGGAGACACTGGCTCGAGGGGGCTTCTCAACCGTTTCAAGTGCTTACGGACCACAAAAATCTGGAGTATATCCAGCAGGCGAAGCGGTTGAACTCCAGACAAGCTCGATGGTCTCTTTTCTTCAGCCGATTCCAGTTTATTCTCACCTATAGACCCGGGTCGAAGAATCTCAAACCGGATGCCTTGTCACGAGTCTACTCTCCTGCCATTCGAGAAGATACTGACATGACTGTTCTTCCTGCCGCTAAGATCGTGGCTCCGATCTCGTGGCAAGTGGAGGATACCGTGAAACAAGCTCAAGCCATCGAACCGGGCCCTGGAGGAGGTCCTGCTAATCGGTTGTTTGTTCCCAAGGCAGCAAGGTCCCAAGTCCTTCTGTGGGGGCACTCCTCTCGCCTCACCTGTCACCCGGGCGTAGGTCGCACCTTGGAGTTCATCCAGCGTAAGTTCTGGTGGCCCACCATAAAAGAAGACGTTGCCACTTTCGTCAAGGCCTGTTCCGTGTGCTGCCAGGGCAAATCTTCTCACCTCCGCCCTCAAGGACTCCTTCACCCTTTATCTATTCCCCACCGACCCTGGTCCCATATCTCGCTGGACTTTATTACTGGCCTTCCTCCGTCCCATGGTAATACTACGATCCTAGTCATCATCGACAGGTTTTCTAAGGCGGCCAGGTTTGTTCCCTTGACCAAATTACCTTCTGCCAAGGAAACAGCTGAGTTGGTGATTAACCATGTGTTCCGAGTCTTTGGCATCCCGCAAGATATGGTTTCCGACAGAGGTCCCCAGTTCGCCTCAAGGTTTTGGAAGGCCTTCTGCCAACTCATAGGGGCCACGGCCAGTTTATCTTCAGGGTACCATCCGGAGTCCAACGGCCAAACTGAGAGGATGAATCAGGAGCTGGAAACCACCCTCAGATGTATGGTTTCCAACAACCCATCCACATGGTCATCCTTCATTGTTTGGGCTGAGTATGCGCACAACACCTTGTGCTCCTCCTCCACTGGTATATCCCCGCACGAGTGTCAGTTTGGCTATGCTCCTCTATTGTTCCCGGACCAGGAGGCAGAAGTCAGAGTGCCTTCAGCCTCGAGGTTCATCAGACGCTGTCGGCTTACGTGGAAGAAGGCCCGTCTTAATCTTCTGCGTTCCTCACAGCAGTACCAACGACAAGCCAACAGACGTCGCCGTCCCGGTCCTACCCTGTACCCCGGCCAGAGAGTATGGCTCTCAACAAAAAACTTACCGCTACGGGTGGAGTCTCGCAAGCTGTACCAGAGATTCATCGGACCCTTTAAGATTGCCAGGAGAGTCAATCCCGTTACTTTTCGCCTGCACTTACCCAGATCCCTTAAAATCAATCCCACATTTCACATTTCTTTATTAAAACCTGTTGTTTTTTCTCCCCTTATTCCGGCAGGCAGACCTCCCCCTCCGCCCCGTGTCATCGGAGGCCAGTCGGCTTATACCGTCCACCGGATACTGGACTCCCGCCGGGTGCAGCGGTCCTGGCAGTATCTGGTGGACTGGGAAGGCTACGGTCCCGAGGAGCGCTCCTGGGTTCCTGCCAAGGACATACTGGACCCTGACCTCATTCGTCAGTTCAGGGCCCTCCACCCTGAGAAGGCTGGTAGGAACGTCAGGAGCCGTTCCTAGGAGGGGGATTCTGTCAGGTTTTGGCCAGGACTGTTCTGTTTTTTTGTCACTAGATGTCCCCATTGCACCTTTTTTGTACCTTTTGTTTTTCCCTTGCTCTAATTATTGTTTGCACCTGTATGTCGTTCCCTTGTTAGTATTTAATCCCTGTGTGTTCCTCAGTTCCTGGCTCAGTGTTTGTATGTTAGCACCCAGCCCCAGCCCAAGCCTTGTTGTGAACATATATTTTTCTCTTGTTGGATTTTCCAGAGGTTCTCTGGTTTTGTTCTTTTGTATTTTGGATTAGTCTTTTGAGGTTTGTTTTTTCCCTTGCTGTTTTTACCACTTTGTGGATTTTCTTTGTATTTTGGAAGATATCTATTTTTTATTAAACCACCATCTCTAGTACTGCTGTGTCTGCCTCATCTTCTGGGTTCTGCCGATTTAGTGACTGTTTCTCGCACCGGGTCCTGACAAGTACCCCCTGTATATATCCTCCACATTGACTCTGTACCGGTACCCCCTGTATTTAGCCTCCACATTGACTCTGTACCGGTACCCCCTGTATATAGCCTCCACATTGACTCTGTACCGGTACCCCCTGTATATAGCCTCCACATTGACTCTGTACCGGTACTTCCTGTATGTAGCCTCCACATTGACTCTGTACCGGTACCCCCTGTATATAGCCTCCACATTGACTCTGTACCGGTACCTCCTGTATATAGCCTCCACATTGACTCTTTACCAGTACCCCCTGTATATATCCTCCACATTGACTCTGTACCGGTACCCCCTGTATTTAGCCTCCACATTAACTCTGTACCAGTACCCCCTGTATATAGCCCCATTACTGTTATTTTACTGCTGTATTTTTTTTCTTAAAACTGCATTGTTGGTTAAGGGCTTGTATGTAAGCATTTCTCTGTAAGGTTGTTGTGTTCGGCACATGTGACTAATAAGAGTTGATTTGATTTGATTTGATTAAGTCATATGGTAAAGCTTCATCAGTAACCACAGGATAGAACAGACAGTGTACATACGTCATTAACTCATATGGTAAAGCGTCATCAGTAACCACAGGATAGAATATCAAGAACATTCTCACATAAGAAAAAGAGGAAGTGGGGTGTAGTGACTTAGTCAAAAGGATCCATGTAGTGGGAGTTCAGAAAGAGGGACTCATTTACTTGTGACAATTATGTTAATGACACTGAGAATGACTGACAGCTGGTGTATCTTGTCCACTCTCTGAGCCAGGCTGTGCAGGGCCTGGGGGCGCTGCTTTTCTCCATTCCATGGTTAACTTCTTATGGCTGAAGGGGCAGTATTGAGTAGCTTGGATGAAAGTTGCACAGAGGTGCCCAGAGTAAACGACCTGCTCCTCAGTCATAGTTGCTAATATATGCATATTATTATAAGTATTGGATATAAAACACTCTGAAGTTTCTAAAACTGTTTGAATTATGTCTGTGAGTATAACAGAACTCATATGGGAGGCAAAAACCTGAGAAAAAATCCAAACAGGAAGTGGAAATTCTGAGGCTGGTCGAGTTTCAACCAAGACCCCATTGAAATCACAGCGAGATATGAATGAGTACTCACTTCCTACGGCTTCCACTAGATGTCGACAGTCTGTAGAACTTTGTCTGATGCCTCTACTGTGAAGGGGGGGGGGAGGGGAATGAGAGAGGATTTAGTCAAGTCTGCCACGACCTGACCATGCTTTCACCATGCGCGTTTACATGTTCCATCGCTCATCTGAAGTCAATGTAATTCTCCGGTTGGAACATTATTCAAGATTTATGTTAACAACATTCTAAAGATTGATTCAATACATCGTTTGACATGTTTCTACTGACTGCTACTGAATTTTTGGACATTTCGTCAGCTTTAAGGGAACGCGCTTCGTGACTTTGGAATTGTTTACCAAACGCGCTAACAAAAGTAGCTAATTGGACATAAATAACGGACATTATCGAAAAAATCAAGCATTTATTGTGGACCTGGGATTCCTGGGAGTGCATTCTGATGAAGATCATCAAAGGTAAGTGAACATTTATCATGTAATTTCTGGTTTATGTTGACTCCAAAATGGCGGCTAATTTTATTATATTTTTGAGCGCCGTCTCAGATTATTGCATGGTTTGCTTTTTCCGTAAAGTTTTTTTGAAATCTGACACAGCTGGTATATCTATAATTCCATGTGTATAACTTGTATTATCATCTACATCTAAAGAGTGCAGGGTTGTGTGTGTGTGTGTGTGTGTGTCTGTCTGTCTGTCTGTCTGTCTGTCTGTCTGTCTGTCTGTCTGTCTGTCTGTCTGTCTGTCTGTCTGTCTGTCTGTCTGTGTGGCATACCAATGACATCCATGAGTCTGATCCATGTGTGTCTCAGGAAAGGGATCATGGCCATTCTGCCTCCATACGTCATCCAGGCTCTCTCTGCTCACCTCCACCAGCTCCACAGCGTTAGCCTGACACACCAGCCAGACCACTGTAGTCCTGATACACACAGGCGGATGAGACAGTCAACACACACACACCTCTTCCTGATGACAATGACAAGATTCATTGGGATGCGTCTGGAGTCCGGTGAGTGAGCAGATGGCTGACGAGGTCAATCTGGGCCAGAACACTCTATACTTTACTGCCTTTATTGTTCCCTTGGGGGAAATTTGTTGCGGTATCACACACATTTTAAAATGGCGTTTAAGGACAAGGACACACTACGAAGGGATAATAAAAGGACGATACCCAAGAAGACTCGAGGCTGTAGTCGCTGGCAAAGTCGCTTCAACAAAATACTGAGAAAAATGTTTTTACTTTGTCATTATGGAGTATTGTGTGCAGATTGATGAGGGGAAAAAACAATTTAACGTAACATAATGTGGAAAAAGTCAAGGGGTCTGAATACTTTCCGAAGACACTGCACATGTAAACAGGGGTAAAAGTTACTAGTAGCAGGATAAATGCCAAAGGTAATAATAATCATATTATAAAAATCTAAATAGGTAATAGAACGGGTAGAAGTGGCTGGCAGCAGGATGAATACTAATGGTAATAATAATCATAATATTTGCTATCTACAGATTGTTACACCAGATAATGTGATTTAACCAAAGATTTTTGGTTAAATCGACCAACCTTATCCATTCCTGGGAGTTCCAGGTTAGGTACTGTTTGGTGTAGCACAGAGTATTTTCAACCAACCTTAACTTGGCGATAATGTGTTCGTTCTCGATCTGGGTCCTGTTGCAGGTGGTGCGTTTGTGTTATTAAAATAAATACATGTTTTGATCTATGAAGTAATCCAACAATATGTACGCTCCCATCATGTCTATTTCAAATCTTCTCTAATTGATTGAGACAGGTGGCTCCTCTCCAAGGTTTCGCATGTCATGATGACACTCACCTGTCTCGATCAATGAGAGAAGATTTGAAATAGACAAGCTTGCGGAAAACACATTGCTGGACTGATTTTGAGAAGTTGGGCTACGTTGGCTCCGTACAGGTCGAACAAGATGGCGCCAAAGTTTGTTTGATGTGAAACTTGAATTGCTAGAATATTTTGTTCATGCTATGTTCGTGTGTTGCTAAATTTGTCTCAAAGAAGTTACAGTTACTTAGCTATTTCATATTGATTTGACAGTTTGGAGAGCTTGGAAAGTGCAGCGAAAGGAAGCATGTGGAGGGTCTGCTGACAGTCGAAATGGCGGCGAGTAGTGCAGACGAAATTGAGGAAATGGAGAAAAGGTTGGAGAAGAAAGAGCTGTGTTGGAAGCAAGCAATATGGGTGTCAGTTCTGATGATATGGAGCGGGAGGATGAGGGTCAAAGTTCAGAATGTTCTGTGGTGGGGGGGGGGGATTCTACACCAAACAGCACCTAACCTGTAACTCCCAACAATGGATACCAAAGATCTTTGGTTAAATCCCGTTATCTGGTGTCACAATCTGTAGCTAAATATTTGCATGATTTGCAGGCTTTATTGTGAATGGTGAATTTTCATGATCAAGATGAGGGTGAGATCTGTGGCGGTCTTTATATGTATTGTACAAAGTTCACCTTGCCCTGAAATATTCTAAACGTGTGATGTCAATCCAGTTCTGTGTAAGGGTCCCCTGGCGATCAACAGCTGATCTGTTGATCCGGGTCACGGCACCAATCTGTTTGCAGTCTTTATATGTACCACAGAATAATCAAGAAATGAAGAGCGACACCACTGCTGTCTTTTTGGGCTTTTTCACGCTGTCTTTTGGGACTTTTTCTACAACGGCATTATAAAAAGTCAGGACAGGAACACATCAGTCTTCAATGCATCATCTGACAAGTTGTTCTTTCTCCCTCCGTGTTTTTCACAGACTGAGGAGAATGGGAGCAGGGTGTTAGCAGGTGATGTGGGCACCCAGATCAAATAAATTACATTCAATTAAATAATATGTTAATAACTTCCAGCTACTGTAGCTGCCTACTTAACATCAATGGGCAGTACTAGTAGCACAACAAATGAAAATATAAACCAAAAGTAAAGTTCATTGAAATCATAGCAATCTGATTTCCCTTCTGTCTGAACTTGCAACATTCCTGTTCGTGGGCTTGGGCCACTGACCCTTAACCTGAATGTTCTGTTCTGTGTTGTGTACTATTCTAGTAGAGCTTGATGGAATAACCGTTTCAACTCTCCTACTTAAGCATGATAAATAATGGCATGCATACTTGACAGGAAAAATAGCTGTAATATTTCAAATGTAAAGTTTGAGAATGTTCTTGTTGCCTGTAAGGTTGGCTTAAGAGCATGGAGGCAGTTTTACGAAGTCACCATTGGTTTATTTCACCCCCGAAAATGTGGAGTTCCAGGTATTAAAGCATGACAAAGCAAAAGGAAAAATTACAAACACATTAGACTAGGCATGAACTTGGTCTTTAACTGTGTTTACGCCCATTAAGTTTCCATGCTACTGTCAGGATATTCCAAAATCGTTGACTTCTCACACACACACACACACACACACACACACACACACACACACACACACACACACACACACACACACACACACACACACACACACACACACACACACACACACACACACACACACACACACAGGGTTGCTTCTCATGGTCTGGTCTACCGTGAGTCTACACAGCCTTTTTGTAGCCTTAGCTCCGCCTCCTCCTGCTGAGACAAGCCAAACTGATCCAACAACAAAAACTTCAAAATACAAACAACATTCTTCAAAACATAATAGAAAATTATAAGTGTCATAAGTGTCATGTCAGAAACCCCCAAATTTCGGACTTGCTTAATTCGACTTGATACCCGGGTTTCCCACTTGGGAAGTATCAGAATCAACCAATTGGAAGCTATACGCAAATAACTTATGTTCAGTTTAACTCGGAGGTCCTGAGATTCCAGGATGACATGAATGTGACAATGTGCTGAATTTGTAAGGAAGTGAGAAGTGGGAATTTACCACATACGACTGGGAAAAATCCACTTGAACTGGCTGCTCCATCTGGTAATTACTAGTGGGAAACTGCTCTATGATCCTGAGCTCCCACTTCTCCCACATGCTGACCTCTGACATCCCATAATAAGGAACTGACCTCAACAACGGTATTTTCGTAAGTTAATTGAATCTGAATCTATTAATGTGGTTTTTGAACACTATAATTTGTTTACCAGCATGTTAGCTGTACTTTTAGTTTATGATAAAACTCCATCAGTGCTCAGACTGTCCGCAATAGGCTGAGAGAGGCTGGACTGAGGGCTTGTAGGCCTGTTGTAAGGCAGGTCCTCACCAGACATCACCGGCAACAACGTTGCCTATGGGCACAAACCCACCGTCACTGGACCAGACAGGACTGGCAAAAAGTGCTCTTCACTGATCGCGGTTTTGTCTCACCAGGGGTGAAGGTCGGATTCACGTTCATCGTCGGAAAAATTTGCGTTACACCGAGGCCTGTACTCTGGAGAGGGATCGATTTGGAGGTGGAGTGTCCGTCATGGTCTTGGGCGGTGTGTCACAGTATCATTGGACTGAGCTTGTTGTCATTGCAGGCAAACTCAACGCTGTGCGTTACTGGGAAGACATCCTCCTCCCTCATGTGGTACCCTTCCTGCAGGCTCATCCTGACATGACACTCCAGCATGACAATGCCACTAGCCATACTGCTCGTCCTGTGCGTGATTTCCTGCAAGAAAGGAATGTCAGTGTTCTGCCATGACCAGTGAAGAGCTCGGATCTCAATCCCATTGAGCACTGTTGGATCTGAGGGTGAGGGCTAGGGACATTCCCCCCAGAAATGTCCGGGAACTTGCAGGTGCCTTGGTGGAAGAGTGGGGTAACATCTCACAGCAAGAACTGGCAGATCTGGTGCAGTCCATGAGGAGGACTTGCACCACTGCAGTACTTAATGCAGCTGGTGGCCACACCAGGTACTGACTGTTACTTTTGATATTTACAGGGACACGGTATTCCATTTCTGTTAGTCACATGTCTGTGGAACTTGTTCAGTTTATGTCTCAGTTGTTAAATCTTGTTATGTTCATACACATATTTACACATGTTAAGTTTGCTGAAAATATACGCAGTTGACAGTGAGAGGACGTTTCTTTTTTTGCTGAGTTTATTTAGGCCTAGCCTACAATAAAAATAATAACACCAGCATGACTTCCCACCAAGGTACACTCATGGCTCCTTTGATAAACTCTCATATCATCTGAGGATAGCGCTGACACCATCTGACATAAAAATGAAGAGGTCGGTTTGATGAAAAAGCTTTAAATAAAGGTTCAAATCCAGGCATGTCACATGGGCCCTAGCCTCATGGCTTACACTACACAGCACAGCCTGCTGCTGGCTACAGACATAGGATTCAATTCAACTTTTAGGCATACAGTATGTACTGTAATTGGCAGAGAAGCAAATACAAGGGGAAATGTCTTCCACACTACGGTGCTTTTCAGTTGACCCTAGGTACAAGGTCATACTGCGATTATCCTGGGGTGCATTCATTATGCATTTTCTGTTGCAAAACGTTTTGCAGCGCAAACCATTTACTCCAAACGGGAAAATATTTTGCAACTAAAATGATAGTTTCTATTGAACAAATTCATGTAGGTCCCTCTCCGTTTGGTTCTTTTTGCTCTGTTTGCTTCCATTTGGTTCCTAGAGTAAACGGTTTGCAACAGACAAACGTTTTGCAACAGAACCTGTGTAATGAACGCACCCCAGGATAATAGGTCTCTGCATTTTAGTCGTCAATACGACCACTCAATACGACCAAAATCATCAATACGACCACTGAAGCAGGTTTATACAACATATTAATGCATATTACGCTCCAAAGGCCATTGCAGCATATTAAAACCTGCATACTGGATATGCCCGATGCACCCACAAAGTGAGGGGGCTCTGAGCAATTTATGTGCCCCAGCAAACACTCACCAACAGTATTGGCTGTTATGAGCCTACCCAATCATGCCTGTTATGAGCCTACCCAATCATGTCTGCTTTATTTCTCTTGTATTTTAGAATCTATGCCAAGGCGCATTAAAGCTGTTCTGGTGCCTCATGGCCCAACGTCCTATTAAGACACTTTAGGCAGTCAGTGAACCCACACACGTTCATGGCTCCTCACACACACACACACACACACACACACACACACACACACACACACACACACACACACACACACACACACACACACACACACACACACACACACACACACACACACACACACACACACACACACACCCTTTAAATCCCTAAAGCTCCTTTGAGACCCCTCTTTCAAAGTCACTGATATCTCTTCCAGCCATGGTAGCCAAAATAATGGGGATATTTATACTTATGAGACAAAGAATACACTTTACTTAGAAATGAGTTAATATTACTATCACATAAAATTATTTGCCATCCAAAGGGATAAAATGATGGCCAAATTGTTTCAATATTCACCTGTTCTATAAAGATACTGTATGTTCTCCACAAATGTTGCTATGCAACAGACACAATCCTGCTAATCTTCACTTCATCATAATTTCAACTTCATTGACCCATAACACCTATTCCACCGGGAAATGTATACTGAACAAAAATATAATCGCAACTTGCAACAATTTCATAGATTTTACTGAGTACAGTTCATATTAGGAAATCATTCAATTGAAATACATTAATGAGGCCCTAATCTATGGGTTTCACCTGACTGGAAATACAGATATGCATCTGTTGGTCACAGATACTTTATTTACATTTTTTAGTATGGCCGTATATCAGAAAACCAGTCAGTATCTGGTGTGATCACAATTTGCCTCATGCAGCGCGACACATCCCTTTTGCATAGACTTGATCAGGCTGTTGATTGTGGCCTGTGGAATGTTATCCCACTTGTCCTCAAATGTTATTAAAAAAAATTTATTTCACCTTTATTTAACCAGGTAGGCTATTTACAACTGCGACCTGGCCAAGATAAAGCAAAGCAGTGCGACACAAACAACAACACAGAGTTACACATGGAATAAACAAGCGTACAGTCAATAACACAATAGAAAAAATAAAGTCTATATAGAGTGTGTGCAAATGGCGTGAGGAGGTAAGACAATAAATAGGCCATAGTAGCGAAGTAATTACAATTTAGCAAATTTACACTGGAGTGATAGATGTGCAGATGATGATGTGCAAGTAGAAATACTGGTGTGCAAAAGAGCATAAAAGTAAATAGAAACAATACGGGGATGAGGTAGGTAGATTGGATGGGCTATTTACAGATGGGCTATGTACAGCTGCAGCGATCGGTTAGCTGCTCAGATAGCTGATGTTTAATGTTAGTGAGGGAAATATAAGTCTCCAGCGTCAGCGATTTTTGCAATTCGTTCCAGTCATTGGCAGCAGAGAACTGGAAGGAAAGGCGGACAAAGAAGGTGTTGGCTTTGGGGATGACCAGTGAGATATACCTGCTGGAGCGCGTGCTACGGGTGGGTGTTGTTATCGTGACCAGTGAGCTGAGATAAGCGTTGCCTAGCAAAGACTTATAGATGACCTGGAGCCAATTGGTCTGGCGACGAATATGTAGCGAGGGCCAGCCGACGAGAGCATACAGGTTGCAGTGGTGGGTGGTGTATGGGGCTTTGGTGACAAAATTGATGGCACTGTGATAGACTGCATTCAGTTTGCAGAGTAAAGTGTTGGAGGCTATTTTGTAGATTACATCGCCGAAGTCGAGGATCGGTAGGATAGTTCGTTTTACGAGGGTATGTTTGGCGGCGTGAGTGAAGGAGGCTTTGTTGCGGAATAGGAAGCCGATTCTAGATTTCCTTTTGGATTGGAGATGCTTAATGTGAGTCTGGAAGGAGAGTTTACAGTCTAGCCAGACACTTAGGTATTTTTAGTTGTCCACGTATTCCAAGTCAGAATCATTCACAGTAGTGATGCTGGACGGGCGGGCAGGTGCAGGCAGCGATCGGTTAAAGAGCATGCATTTAGTTTTACTTGCATTTAAGAGCAGTTGGAGGCCACGGAAGGAAAGTTGTTTGGCATTGAAGCTCATCTGGAGGTTAGTTAAAACTTAACACAGTGTCCAAAGAAGGGACAGAAGTATACAGAATGGTGTCATCTGCGTAGAGGTGGATCAGAGAATCACCAGCAGCAAGAGCGACATCGTTGATGTACACAGAGAAGGGAGTCGGCCCGAGAATTGAACCCTGTGGCACCCCCATAGAGACTGCCAGAGGTCCGGACAACAGGCCCTCCGATTTGACACACTGAACTCTATCAGAGAAGTAGTTGGTGAACCAGGCAAGGCAGTCATTTGAGAAACCAAGGCTGTTGAGTCTGCCGATAAGAATGTGGTGATTGACAGAGTCGAAAGCCTTGGCCAGGTTAATGAATACGGCTGCACAGTAAAGTCTCGTATCGATGACGGTTATGACATCATGTACAACCTTTAGCGTGGCGGAGGTGCACCCATGACCAGCTCTGAAACCAGATTACATACCGGAGAAGGTACGTTGGGATTCGAAATGGTCAGTAAACTGTTTGTTAACTTGGCTTTCGAAGACCTTAGAAAAGCAGAGTAGTGTAACGATTCTCGTTGGTGGAAGGAGAGGAGGACCAAGGTGCAGCGTGGTAAGTGTTCATACTATTTAATTAAAATATGAAACACTAGACAAAACAACAAAACACGACAAACGAACAGTCCTGAAAGGTGAAACAAACACTAAACAGGAAACAATCACCCACAACACACAATGGAAAACAGGCTACCTAAGTATAGCTCCCAATCAGAGACAACGATAGACAGCTGCCTCTGATTGGGAACCACACCAGGCCAAACACAGAAACAGGCAACCTAGACATACAACATAGAATGCCCACCCACATCACACCCTGACCAAACAAAACATAGAAACATACAAAGCAATCTATGGTCAGGGCGTGACAAGTAAGATAGATATAGGTCTGTAGCAGTTTGGGTCTAGAGTTTCTCCCCCTTTGAAGAGGGGGATGATCGCAGCAGCTTTCCAATCTTTGGGAATCTCATATGACACGAAAGAGAGGTTGAACAGGCTAGTAATAGGGGTTGCAACAATTTTGGCAGATCATTTAGAAATAGAGGGTCCAGATTGTCTAGCCCAGCTGATTTGTAGGGGTCCATATTTTGCAGCTCTTTCAGAACATCAGCTATCTGGATTTGGGTGAAGGAGAAATGGGGAGGCTTGGGCAAGTTGCTGTGGGGGGTGCAGGGCAGTTGACCGAGGTAGGGGTAGCCAGGTGGAAAGCAAGGCCAGCTGTAGAAAAATGCTTATTTAAATTCTCAATTATAGTGGATTTATCGGTGGTGACAGTGTTTCCTACCCTCAGTGCAGTGGGCAGCTGGGAGGAGGTGCTCTTATTCTCCATGGACTTTACAGTGTCCCAGAACTTTTTTGAGTTTGTGCTACAGGATGCAAATTTCAGTTTGAAAAAGCTAGCCTTAGCTTTCCTAACTGCCTGTATATATTGGTTCCTAACTTCTCTGAAAAGTTGCATATCACGGGGGCTATTCGATGCAAATGCAGTACGCCACAGGATGTTTTTGTGCTGGTCAAGGGCAGTCAGGTCTGGAGTCAAACAAGGGCTATATCTGTTCCTGTTTTTTTTTTTTTTTAATTGGGCATGCTTGTTTAAGATGGTGAGGAAGGCACTTTTAAAGAATAACCAGGCATCCTCTACTGACGGAATGAGGTCAATATCCGTCCAGGATACCCGGGCCAGGTTGATTAGAAAGGCCTGCTCGCTGAAGTGTTTTAGGGAGCGTTTGACAGTGATGAGGGGTGGTCGTTTGACCGCATACCCATTATGGACGCAGGCAATGAGGCAGTGATTGTTGAGATCTTGGTTGAAAACAGCAGAGGTGTATTTGGAGGGCAGGTTGATTAGGATGATATCTATGAGGGTGTCCGTGTTTACGGATTTAGGGTTGTACCTGGTAGGTTCAATGATAATTTGATTGAGATTGAGGGCATCAGGCTTAGATTGTAGGATGGCCGGGGTGTTAAGCATGTCCCAGTTTAGGTCACCTAGCAGCACGAGCTCTGAAGATAGATGTGGGGCAATCAATTCACATATGGTGTCCAGAGCACAGCTGGGGACAGAGGGTGGTCTATAGCAAAGCGGCAACGGTGAGAGACTTGTTTCTGGAAAGGTGGATTTTTAAAAGCAGAAGCTCGAATTGTTTTGTTACAGACCTGGATAGTATGACAGAACTCTCCAGGCCATCTCTGCAGTAGATTGCAACTCCACCTCTTTTGGGAGTTCTATCTTGTCGGAAAATGTTATAGTTAGGGATGGAAATGATGCTACAAGCTTGGCACACCTGTATTTGGAGAGTACCAAAATGTGGAAAAAGTAAATGGGTCTGAATACCTTCCGAATGTACTGTAACAGTATGTTCAAAGAGAGGGCAGCAGTAGAGCCATTTCTCCTTTTAAAATGTTTTTGAAAGTTGAGGGAATCCCATAAAAAAATAGATTGCCGGAATCCCCTCCTTTTATTGGAAACGGCTTGTTTTTCTTTTGAAGTTTTTCTTCTGGTTATTTCATACCTCCTCCCACACACCTCGGCCACAGTGTAAGAACTCCTCGACACTTCCTTTAACGTGTGTGTGTGTGTGTGTGTGTGTGTGTGTGTGTGTGTGTGTGTGTGTGTGTGTGTGTGTGTGTGTGTGTGTGTGTGTGTGTGTGTGTGTGTGTGTGTGTGTGTGTGTGTGTGTGTGTGTGTGTGTGTGTGTGTGTGTGTGTGTGTGTGTGTGTGTGTGTGTGTGTGTGTATTTGCACTAAGTTTGTACTGTACACCTCTGTTTGTGTGGTACCATGTTCTTTATCCATGTCTGAGATTACCCCTCATGGTGCATTCTGTGTCAGCATGGTCTGATCTGATCTCTTGGTATCTCAGGTATCTCTTGCCTGAATGGAGGGAAGGAAATGAAAAGGGGGGGTGAACAGAGGAGAGGAGGAGGTCCCACCCTGACATGATTCTTTAGTAGTTAGGGATTTGATTTGGTTTGGGGGTGTGAGTTCTTGGGTATGTGTGCTTACAGATGAGACCTGGGTGCAGAGACTGCAGTTGGTACCCACCTTGCTGGGGTATTTTCCTAACCTTAACCTCAGTCTCCTAACCTGCAACATTAATTATCCTAACCTGCTGGGTAAGTTCTCCTAACCTGCTACTAAAACCTAACCTGCTACACCACCTGATACGGCAACTGCACCGCCCACAACCGCAGGGCTCTCCATAGGGTGGTGCAGTCTGCACAATGCATCACCAGAGGCAAACGACCTGCCCTCCAGGACACCGACAGCACCCGATGTCACAGGAAGGCCCAAAAAATCCTCAAGGACAACAACCACCCGAGCGACTGCCTGTTCACCCCGCTATCATCCAGAAGGCGAGGTCAGTACAGTTGCATCAAAGCTGGGACCGAGAGACTGTTAAATAGTCATCACTAGCACAGAGAGGCTGCTGCCTACATACACAGACCTGAAATCATAGGCCACTTTAATGAATGGAACTCTAGCCACTTTAATAATGTTTACATATCTTGCATTACTCATCTCATATGTATATACTGTATTCTATACTATCTACTGTGTCTTAGTCTATGACACTCTGACATTGTTCATCCATATATTCATATATTCTTAATTCCATTAATTTACTTAGATGTGTGTGTATTAGGAATTTGTTGTTAAATTGTTAGATATTACTTGTTAGATATTGCTGCACTGACGGAACTAGAAGCACACGCCTTTTGCTATACCCGCAATAACATCTGTTAAACACGTGTATGTGACCAATAAAATGTGATTTGACTTGAAAAGTCACTTCGGTATCAAAGTGGCGTGAAAAGAGTGTTTCCATATATTAGTAGGATATGTTGAGGCCGCGCATGTATTTCTCTTTGACATCAGGACAGGAAACCAAGAAACCCCAGGACATTCCCAGGGGCATACATGTGTCCCTGCAACACTACTGGCTCAAAAAACATTCTCCATTCTGAATCGCTCTTCATCAGGGACACCGTGGATACAAGTGTTCCATTTCTCACTAATGTTGTTGTGTTCTCAAATAACCATTGCAGTTCTAACTACTGTATTCGGAGAACTGTAGAGTTTAGGTGACATATACTTATAAGGAAGTGAGAGTTTCAATTGTCTGTGACATTAACTGACCCCCACCCCCTCAGCACACACAACAATGATGTGTATAAACATTAGGTGACCGATGGGGTGCTGTATTGAAGCCACCAGGCAGCCATCTTGGTACTCCTCCTCAATTGTAAAAAAAAAAAAAAAAAAAAAAAAGGTTATGGGAGCTATGGAAAGTCATTTATTAATGTCTACATTCGTTTTTGACATTTATTCGATTTCAGGCACTTTAATTCATACTTTTAAATTATATGTAAGCTAAACATAAAAAGTATACATTTTGTATTAATAATGTTACTGTCCCCACTACAACCCACTACAACAATAAAACATACTTAAATACTAGTTATTTTGTCCTTGAAACATTTAATTTAAATACTGTAGAATTCCATTCATTTATAAGGAGGACTATTTCTACTAGGGAGGGCAAATATGGCCAACCGGTGGCTTCAAACCCTCTCAATGGCCAATGCCATCTAGGGTTTATATACATAATTGACTCACACACACACACACAACTACGAACAAACACTGCTGTGGTGAGGGACCATATCCTGATAACATTACTCACTTTGCCATAGTAGTAAAGGTTATTAAACTACAAAAGCGAAACGACTTCCCCTGACCACACCCTCCAGCATGCTTTGCAATGAAGAACTGCATGCGTGTGCTGAGAACACTTGACAAACCAACCTCTCCGACTTCACACTCAATTCCGGCTGTTAAGAAAGGCAAAGCCTGGACATGGTAAGAATGCCTTTATTTCACCATTATAAGCTTTATAAGCTGTTACAAATATGTACAGCTCTTCCAGACTGGCTTGTAGTGGATGTACTAGTGTTGTTGTAGCCTTACTTAGAGAATACAACACACATTTTAACTAAGCAATGCAATAGAATAGATGGTATTCAGTTTTGCTTACTGAAACAGACAACTGTGAGTATAAATCATGTCATTAAATGAATGGAGGCTGTTGGCGTTTTGGGGTTATTAACCTAAGCAATAGCTGTAGCGATTTGAATCATACTCTTGGGTTGATAGTAGTATCTGGAGAAATACAGATAACAGACTAAGGACCCACAGAAAATGACAAGTATTGGCAAAAGATCTGATCTGATTGTGTCAGAATGGCTATAGGTGTGAGACTACTGTCTGCAACATGCTCAGTGGACCATTAATGTAAACACGTGCATGCTTATGTTATGCATCAATCTACCACGGCCAAGGGCTGTTCTTAAGCACAACGCAACACGGAGTTCCTGGATACAGCCCTTAGCTGTGGTATACTGGCCATCTACCACAAACCCCCGAGGTGACTTATTGCTGTTATGAACTGGGTATCAGTGTAATTAGAGCAGTAAAAATAAATGTATTGTCATACCGTGAAAAACCACGGCTTTCAGCCAATCAGCATTCAGGGCTCGAACCCACCTAGCAATATATTTAGTTTACTGCACTTGTATTTTACACAGTTGTGCTATTGATGATACAGTCCCCTGTATTAATGAAACTCATCCTACAAGCTGATACCATAACAATGGGGCTCTATACTTCTGGAGATTCCCCTTGGCTTATTAATTAGAAACTTATCTGACAAGCTACGTAGTTCCCTCAGTCTGTCCCCGCACATATCCCTCCTCTGGCCTGTCATATTCCATCGATGCAATAGTTGTATGTCTTTATTCGCAAGTAGTTAACGCATAATAAAATCTTTACTTCCAAGAGAATGTGTTAAAGACACACAACTGAGTAATGGAAGTGTTTGACTGATTGTCTTCAGATTGACACTAAACCAGTCAAACCCACAACTCTAGACATCTATCCTTAACCACCTATCCCTGAGAGGAATCATTAACCATAACCACAAATATCTGGAGGCACTAGTACAGCACCAACCCGTCCAATCATTCTATTTGTGTGCATTTAATCCTATCCCATAGCTGAAAGATAGATCACTTTAGAAAAAGTGGGCTCTGAGCATAGGCCTACCCACACAGTAGCATTATGTGCTTATTGCCTACTGTACTTGCAGCCCAAAGAGAACAATATGTTTCCTGAAGTAACTCCCTTCCTTTAGGGTTTTCTTGACTGAATATTAGAAAACAAAGTAACCACGGAGACAGAATTTCCCCCAATGCCCATTCATTTTGTTTTTATGATAAATATAGAATGAAGATTTTTCTTAATAACTTTATTTTTATATCACTATATTAGCTGAGGATTAATAAGCAAACTCTGCGTCATTTATGATCGTGTTCATCATGATATAAATCTGATCGTATGATATCTGATCATTGGCTGTGAGTGCTACTGTTTGATCTAATGTGTGTGTGTGTGTGTGTGTGTGTGTGTGTGTGTGTGTGTGTGTGTGTGTGTGTGTGTGTGTGTGTGTGTGTGTGTGTGTGTGTGTGTGTGTGTGTGTGTGTGTGTGTGTGTGTGTGTGTGTGTGTGTGTGTGTGTGTGTGTGTGTGTGTGTGTGTGTGTGTGTGTGTTTTCTACAGGTCTATGGGATGTTTATGCAATGGCTACTTCGGTAAGGTGTGCTCACTTATTATACTGTGGGATCATTATTAATATGGCGGGATTGTGCCTGAGCTATATTTATATCTCTAAATCTTGGTTATTTGCAAAGAATTTGATTTACATATACCTGTATTGCTATCCACTATCTAGAGTCACGATTCTTCACACCTTTGTTTACATTGGTGTGTGTGTGTGTGGTGATGGTATTTGATAGACAGCATGCTGCTGTGGGTCTCCAATTAAATGGAAATCATTTCTGTTTTCTGGGTGCTAAAGCTTTCCAGGTACAGTATACCTTCCTGAAAGCTGGAGTCTCATACTTAGAGGGTATTGTGGCAGTAATTAAAGGACAGTAATATTTCTGTTAATAGGAAATAAGTATAAGAAATATCCTATTAAATGACTAATATGTAATTATACGATAGGAATGCTACTGTAATACTGACAGTGACCTCACCTAACAGTACTCGGCTGATTTTACTGTTGTTACGGTTTCCAACAGGTGTGTCCTCTTCCTGGTATCGCTGCCATTTCTTCAAAGTAAAGGTAAGTGGTGAGCCAAGTGACATGAACATGACATCATAACAAACAAGCCATTACCTGCCATGACTTTATCTTTCAGAGCTTTACTGTTGAAGATGTGTGGCTGAGTTTGTGTGTGTGTCTACATGTACACTGAGTGCACAAAACATTAGGAACACCTGTTCTTTCCAAGTCATAGACTGACCAGGTGAATCCAGGTGAAAGCTATGTCCCTTATTGATGTCACTTGTTAAATCCACTTCAATCAGTGTAGATGAAGGGGAGGAGAAAGATTAAAGAAGGATTTTTAAGCCTTGAGACAATTGAGACATGGATTGTGTATGTGTGGCATTCAGAGGGTGAATGGGGAAGACAACATATTTAAGTGCCTTTGAACGGTGGTATGGTAGTAGGTGCCAGTTTTTGTCAAGAACTGCAACGCTCCTGGGATTTTCGTGCTCAACAATTTCCAGTGTGTATCAAGAATGGTCCACCACCCAAAGGACATCCAGCCTACCAGACAACTGTGGGAAGCATTGGAGTTAACATGGGCCAGCATCCCTGTGGAACGCTTTCGACACTTTGTAGAGTTCATGCCTCGACGAATTGAGGCTGTTCTGATGGCAACTCAATATTAGGAAGGTGTCCTTAATGTTTTGTACACTCAGTGTATGTGTGTATTTGTGTATGTTGTCTCTGTGAGATTTGATTTGTAGTAAGATTATCTGAACCATGATGTATTCTATTCAGTAGAAGGGAATCTACCAGACAGATGAGAGAAAGGGCAAAAGTGGCAGCTAGATTGGGAAGTAAAATACAGAAGTCACCAAAAAAGACCCTGCCTAATGTCTACCCTCACACCCACACAACCCCACAACCTAACTCTCTGGCATATCCCTCCCGTGACCTCTCTCCCTCTCTCTCAGATGTCACCATGGTGATAGGAGAGGTGGGCGGGGCTGTGACTATCCCCTGTACCTCAGACATCTGTGAGAACGATCTGGTCTTCATGTACGTACAGAGACCTGGTTCCAACGGAAATAATTCCCAGTTCATTAATGGCTACCATATGAATAAGGTCTTAGACCCTAAGGAGTACACTTACCGTACGAAAGTAGACCCCAAACAGCTAACAATGACGCTGTTGAGTTTATTGCCATCAGATGAGGGGCTGTACGAGTGTCACATTCAATACAAAACCAAGAAGAAGCAGGAGAACATACAGCTCAATGTGACAGGTAAGCTTACCTCAGTTAGAACTCTCTTTCCTTGTTTGTGTTTAATTCATTTTTCTATGTGAAACATGGCTTTCTGGATGAAAGAGAACATTATTTTTTGCTGTCAGATGTGTGCTTGTAATAGCCCAAACCATAGATACATTCACTAAAAATAAAATACAAAAAGAAAGCTGTAAATTGGTTATCACTTAGACAGACTGTCTCTCAGCTCTGAGAGAGAGAGAGGGTGCTGTTATGGCTATCACTTAGACAGACTGTCTCTCAGCTCTGACAGAGAGAGAACGTGCTGTTTTGGCTATCACCTACACAGGCTGTCTCTCAGCTCTGACAGAGAGAGAACGTGCTGTTTTGGCTATCACTTAGACAGGCTGTCTCTCAGCTCTGAGAGAGAGAGAACGTGCTGTTTTGGCTATCACTTAGACAGGCTGTCTCTCAGCTCTGAGAGAGAGAGAACGTGCTGTTTTGGCTATCACTTAGACAGGCTGTCTCTCAGCTCTGACAGAGAGAGAGAATGTGCTGTTTTGGCTTTCACTTAGACAGACTGTCTCTCAGCTCTGAGAGAGAGAGAACGTGCTGTTTTGGCTATCACTTAGACAGGCTGTCTCTCAGCTCTGACAGAGAGAGAACGTGCTGTTTTGGCTATCACTTAGACAGGCTGTATCTCAGCTCTGAGAGAGAGAGAGCGTGCTGTTTTGGCTATCACTTAGACATGCTGTCTCTCAGCTCTGACAGAGAGAGAGAACGTGCTGTTTTGGCTATCACTTAGACAGGCTGTCTCTCAGCTCTGAGAGAGAGAGAACGTGCTGTTTTGGCTATCACTTACACAGGCTGTCTCTCAGCTCTGACAGAGAGAAGGAGAACGTCCTTTTTTGGCTATCACTTAGACAGGCTGTCTCTCAGCTCTGACAGAGAGAGAACGTGCTGTTTTGGCTATCACCTACACAGGCTGTCTCTCAGCTCTGACAGAGAGAGAACGTGCTGTTTTGGCTATCACTTAGACAGGCTGTCTCTCAGCTCTGAGAGAGAGAGAACGTGCTGTTTTGGCTATCACTTAGACAGGCTGTCTCTCAGCTCTGAGAGAGAGAGAACGTGCTGTTTTGGCTATCACTTAGACAGGCTGTCTCTCAGCTCTGACAGAGAGAGAGAATGTGCTGTTTTGGCTTTCACTTAGACAGACTGTCTCTCAGCTCTGAGAGAGAGAGAACGTGCTGTTTTGGCTATCACTTAGACAGGCTGTCTCTTAGCTCTGACAGAGAGAGAACGTGCTGTTTTGGCTATCACTTAGACAGGCTGTCTCTCAGCTCTGAGAGAGAGAGAGCGTGCTGTTTTGGCTATCACTTAGACATGCTGTCTCTCAGCTCTGACAGAGAGAGAGAACGTGCTGTTTTGGCTATCACTTAGACAGGCTGTCTCTCAGCTCTGAGAGAGAGAGAACGTGCTGTTTTGGCTATCACTTAGACATGCTGTCTCTCAGCTCTGACAGAGAGAGAGAACGTGCTGTTTTGGCTATCACTTAGACAGGCTGTCTCTCAGCTCTGAGAGAGTGAACGTGCTGTTTTGGCTTTCACTTAGACAGACTGTATCTCAGCTCTGAGAGAGAGAGAGCGTGCTGTTTTGGCTATCACTTAGACAGGCTGTCTCTCAGCTCTGAGAGAGAGAGAACGTGCTGTTTTGGCTATCACTTAGACATGCTGTCTCTCAGCTCTGACAGAGAGAGAGAACGTGCTGTTTTGGCTATCACTTAGACAGACTGTCTCTCAGCTCTGAGAGAGAGAGAACGTGCTGTTTTGGCTATCACTTAGACAGGCTGTCTCTCAGCTCTGACAGAGAGAGAACGTGCTGTTTTGGCTATCACTTAGACAGGCTGTATCTCAGCTCTGAGAGAGAGAGAGTGTGCTGCTTTGGCTATCACTTAGACAGGCTGTCTCTCAGCTCTGACAGAGAGAGAACGTGCTGTTTTGGCTATCACTTAGACAGGCTGTCTCTCAGCTCTGACAGAGAGAAGGAGAACGTCCTTTTTTGGCTATCACTTAGACAGGCTGTCTCTCAGCTCTGAGAGACAGAGAACGTGCTGTTTTGGCTATCACTTAGACAGACTGTCTCTCAGCTCTGAGAGAGAGAGAACGTGCTGTTTTGGCTATCACTTAGACAGGATGTCTCTCAGCTCTGAGAGAGAGAGAACGTGCTGTTTTGGCTATCACTTAGACAGACTGTCTCTCAGCTCTGAGAGAGAGAGAGCGTGCTGTTTTTGGCTATCACTTAGACAGGCTGTATCTCAGCTCTGAGAGAGAGAGAGCGTGCTGTTTTGGCTATCACTTAGACATGCTGTCTCTCAGCTCTGACAGAGAGAGAGAACGTGCTGTTTTGGCTATCACTTAGACAGGCTGTCTCTCAGCTCTGAGAGAGAGAGAACGTGCTGTTTTGGCTATCACTTAGACATGCTGTCTCTCAGCTCTGACAGAGAGAGAGAACGTGCTGTTTTGGCTATCACTTAGACAGGCTGTCTCTCAGCTCTGAGAGAGTGAACGTGCTGTTTTGGCTTTCACTTAGACAGACTGTATCTCAGCTCTGAGAGAGAGAGAGCGTGTTGTTTTGGCTATCACTTAGACAGGCTGTCTCTCAGCTCTGAGAGAGAGAGAACGTGCTGTTTTGGATATCACTTAGACATGCTGTCTCTCAGCTCTGACAGAGAGAGAGAACGTGCTGTTTTGGCTATCACTTAGACAGACTGTCTCTCAGCTCTGAGAGAGAGAGAACGTGCTGTTTTGGCTATCACTTAGACAGGCTGTCTCTCAGCTCTGACAGAGAGAGAACGTGCTGTTTTGGCTATCACTTAGACAGGCTGTATCTCAGCTCTGAGAGAGAGAGAGCGTGCTGCTTTGGCTATCACTTAGACAGGCTGTCTCTCAGCTCTGACAGAGAGAGAACGTGCTGTTTTGGCTATCACTTAGACAGGCTGTCTCTCAGCTCTGACAGAGAGAAGGAGAACGTCCTTTTTTGGCTATCACTTAGACAGGCTGTCTCTCATCTCTGAGAGACAGAGAACGTGCTGTTTTGGCTATCACTTAGACAGACTGTCTCTCAGCTCTGAGAGAGAGAGAACGTGCTGTTTTGGCTATCACTTAGACAGGATGTCTATCAGCTCTGAGAGAGAGAGAACGTGCTGTTTTGGCTATCACTTAGACAGACTGTCTCTCAGCTCTGAGAGAGAGAGAGCGTGCTGTTTTTGGCTATCACTTAGACAGGCTGTCTCTCAGCTCTGACAGAGAGAGAACGTGCTGTTTTGGCTATCACTTTGACAGGCTGTCTCTCAGCTCTGACAGAGAGAGAGAGAACGTGCTGTTTTGGCTATCACTTAGACAGGCTGTCTCTCAGCTCTGAGAGACAGAGAACGTGCTGTTTTGGCTATCACTTAGACAGACTGTCTCTCAGCTCTGAGAGAGAGAGAACGTGCTGTTTTGGCTATCACTTAGACAGGCTGTCTCTCAGCTCTGAGAGAGAGAGAACGTGCTGTTTTGGCTATCACTTAGACAGACTGTCTCTCAGCTCTGAGAGAGAGAGAGCGTGCTGTTTTGGCTATCACTTAGACAGGCTGTCTCTCAGCTCTGACAGAGAGAGAACGTGCTGTTTTGGCTATCACTTAGACAGACTGTCTCTCAGCTCTGACAGAGAGAGAACGTGCTGTTTTGGCTATCACTTAGACAGACTGTCTCTCAACTCTGAGAGAGAGAGAACGTGCTGTTTTGGCTATCACTTAGACAGGCTGTCTCTCAGCTTTGACAGAGAGAGAACGTGCTGTTTTGGCTATCACTTAGACCGACTGTCTCTCAGCTCTGACAGAGAGTGAACGTGCTGTTTTGGCTATCGCTTAGACAGACTGTCTCTCAGCTCTGAGAGAGAGAGACCGTGCTATTTTGGCTATCACTTAGACAGACTGTCTCTCACCTCTGAGAGAGAGAGAGAACGTGCTGTTTTGGCTATCACTTAGACACGCTGTCTCTCAGCTCTGACAGAGAGAGAATGTGCTGTTTTGGCGATCACTTAGACAGACTGTCTCTCAGCTCTGACAGAGAGAGAACGTGCTGTTTTGGCTATCACTTAGACAGAATGTCTCTCAGCTCTGAGAAAGAGAGAGAACGTGCTGTTTTGGCTATCACTTAGACAGACTGTCTCTCAGCTCTGACAGAGAGAGAACGTGCTGATTTGGCTATCACTTAGACAGACTGTCTCTCACCTCTGAGAGAGAGAGAGAACGTGCTGTTTTGGCTATCACTTAGACAGGCTGTCTCTCATCTCTGAGAGAGAGAGAACGTGCTGTTTTGGCTATCACTTAGACAAGCTGTCTCTCAGCTCTGAGAGAGAACGTGCTGTTTTGGCTATCACTTAGACAGACTGTCTCTCAGCTCTGAGAGAGAGAGAACGTGCTGTTTTGGCTATCACTTAGACAGGCTGTCTCTCATCTCTGAGAGAGAGAGAACGTGCTGTTTTGGCTATTACTTAGACAAGCTGTATCTCAGCTCTGAGAGAGAGAGAGCGTGCTGTTTTGGCTATCACTTAGACATGCTGTCTCCCAGCTCTGACAGAGAGAGAACGTGCTGTTTTGGCTATCACTTAGACAGGCTGTCTCTCAGCTCTGACAGAGAGAGAGAACGTGCTGTTTTGGCTCTCACTTAGACAGGCTGTCTCTCAGCTCTGAGAGAGAGAGAGAACGTGCTGTTTTGGCTATCACTTAGACAGACTGTCTCTCAGCTCTGAGAGAGAGAGAACGTGCTGTTTTGGCTATCACTTAGGCAGACTGTCTCTCAGCTCTGAGAGAGAGAGAACGTGCTGTTTTGGCTATCACTTAGGCAGACTGTCTCTCAGCTCTGAGCGAGAGAGAGCGTGCTGTTTTGGCTATCACTTAGACAGGCTGTCTCTCAGCTCTGACAGAGAGAGAACGTGCTGTTTTGGCTATCACTTAGGCAGGCTGTCTCTCAGCTCTGAGAGAGAGAGAACGTGCTGTTTTGGCTATCACTTAGACAGACTGTCTCTCAGCTCTGAGAGAGAGAGAGCGTGCTGTATTGGCTATCACTTAGACAGGCTGTCTCTCAGCTCTGACAGAGAGAGAACGTGCTGTTTTGGCTATCACTTAGACAGGATGTCTCTCAGCTCTGACAGAGAGAGAGTGTGTTTCTTTGCCCTTTGTGTTTTCAGGAAGTAAAACTAAGATAACATAAAATCCCTTCCAATTGGTCCATAACAGCATTTTCTCTTTTCTTTCCACTCTCCTCCCTCTTTATCTCTATATCTCTCCCCCTCTACAGCCAACTACAGCATCCCCATTGTAACAGTGGCCTGTGACAACGTCAGTTGCTTGGTGACGTGTTCCTCCGACAGTGGTTACCCTCTTAGGGACATTGAGTGGAGCCTAAACCCTCCTCTGAACCAGAGCCAATGGAGAGTAGTGAACAGCAGTGAAGTGAGAGACTCGGCCTCTATGCTGTTCTCTGTCTTCAGTTCCATATCTGTCAACTGCTCCTCCGGACTCCGGCTGAACCTCAGCTGTGCTGTAAGGGGTGCCCTCTCACAGGAACACACTGTCTGTGAGTACTGAGACAGTGTGTCTCTATCACTTTGTCCTTAAAGGAAAACTCCACAAAAAAATATCTCAAATACAGAAGTCATCCCCTTATGATGCATTTTGCATCATATAATGTACGATGCAAAATGCATCATATGGGGATGACTTCTGTGTTTTGAAAGTTACATAACATGGAAACTTGATTGTTGACAAGCAAAACATTTTGGGACTACAGTATGTCAATCAAACAGAAACCCAGCCTAAAACCCCAAACAGCAAGCAATGAAGATGTAGAAGCACGGTGGCTACGAAAACCTCCCTAGAAAGGCCGGAACATAGGAAGAAACCTATAGAGGAACCAGGCTATGAGGGGTGGCCAGTCCTCTTCTGGCTGTGCCGGGTGGATATTATAACAGAAAATGGCCAAGATGTTCAAACGTTCATAGATGACAATCAGGGTCAGATATTAATAATCACAGTGGTTGTGGAGGGTGCAACAGGTCAGCACCTCAGGAGTAAATGTCATTTGGCTTTTCATAGCCGATCATTCAGAATTAGAGACAGCAGGTGTGGCAGACAGGGAGTCCAAAACAACAGGTCCGGGACGAGGTAGCACGTCCAGTGAATAGCCCTGACCTGTTCACTGGAAGTGCTACCTTGTCCCAGACCTGCTGTTTTCCAAAACCGCAGGCAGAACAGTTGAAACTAGAGCAGCAGCATGACCAGGTGGACTGGGGACAGCAAGGAGTCATCAAGCCAGGTAGTCCTGAGTCATGGTCCTATGGAAAGAAAGAAAGAGAAAGAGAGAAAAAGGGAGAGAGAGAATAAGAGGGAGCATACTTAAGTTAACACAGGACACCAGATAAGACAGAAGAAACACTCCAGATATAACAGACTGATCCTAGCCCGCCGACACATAAACTATTACAGCATAAATACTGGAGGCTGAGACAGGAGGGGTCGGGAGACACTGTGGCCCTGTCCGACGATACCCCTGGACAGGGCCAAACAGGCAGGATATAACCCCACTCACTTTGCCAAAGCACAGCCCCCACACCACTAGAGGGATATCTTCAACCACCAACCTATTACCCTGAGACAAGGCCAAGTATAGCCCACGAAGATCTCCTCTACGGCGCCAACCCGGACAGGAAGATCACGTCAGTGACTCAACCCACTCAAGTGACGCACCCCTCCTAGGGACGGCATGGAAGAGCACCAGTAAGCCAGTGACTCAGCCCCCATAATAGGGTTAGAGACAGAGAATCCCAGTGGAGAGAGAGGAACCAGCCAGGCAGAGACAGCATTGGCAGTTCGTTGCTCCAGTGCCTTTCCGTTCACCTTTACACCCCTGGGCCAGACTACACTCAATCATAGAACCTACAGAAGAGATGAGTATTCAATAAAGACTTAAAGGTCGAGACGGAGTCTGCGTCTCTCACATGGATACGCAGACCATTCCATAAAAATGGAGCTCTATAAGAGAAAGTCCTGCCTCCAGCTGTTTGCTTATATTCTAGGGCCTGCTTCTTGTGACCGTAGCGTACGTGTAGGTATGTACGGCAGGACCAAATTAGAGAGATACAGTGGGGAGAACAAGTATTTGATACACTGCCGATTTTGCAGGTTTTCCTACTTACAAAGCATGTAGAGGTCTGTAATTTTTATCATAGGTACACTTCAACTGTGAGAGACAGAATCTAAAACAAATATCCAGAAAATCACATTGTATGATTTTTAAGTAATTAATTTGCATTTTATTGCATGAAATAAGTATTTGATACATCAGAAAAGCAGAACTTAATTTTTGGTACAGAAACCTTTGTTTGCAATTACAGAGATCATACATTTCCTGTAGTTCTTGACCAGGTTTGCACACACTGCAGCAGGGATTTTGGCCCACTCCTCCCTACAGACCTTCTCCAGATCCTTCAGGTTTGGGGGCTGTCGCTGGGCAATACGGACTTTCAGCTCCCGCCAAAGATTTTCTATTGGGTTCAGGTCTGGAGACTGGCTAGGCCACTCCAGGACCTTGAGATGCTTCTTACGGAGCCACTCCTTAGTTGCCCTGGCTGTGTGTTTCGGGTCGTTGTCATGCTGGAAGACCCAGCCACGACCCATCTTCAATGCTCTTACTGAGGGAAGGAGGTTGTTGGCCAAGATCTCGCGATACATGGCCCCATCCATCCTCCCCTCAATACGGTGCAGTCGCCCTGTCCCCTTTGCAGAAAAGCATCCCCAAAGAATGATGTTTCCACCTCCATGCTTCACGGTTGAGATGGTGTTCTTGGGGTTGTACTCATCCTTCTTTTTCCTCCAAACACGGCGAGTGGAGTTTAGACCAAAAAGCTATATTTTTGTCTCATCAGACCACATGACCTTCTCCCATTCCTCCTCTGGATCATCCAGATGGTCATTGGCAAACCTCAGAAGGACCTGGACATGCGCTGGCTTGAGCAGGGGGACCTTGCGTGCGCTGCAGGATTTTAATCCATGACGGCGTAGTGTGTTACTAATGGTTTTCTTTGAGACTGTGGTCCCAGCTCTCTTCAGGTCATTGACCAGGTCCTGCCGTGTAGTTCTGGGCTGATCCCTCACCTTCCTCATGATCATTGATGCCCCACGAGGTGAGATCTTGCATGGAGCCCCAGACCGAGGGTGATTGACCGTCATCTTGAACTTCTTCCATTTTCTAATAATTGCGCCAACAGTTGTTGCCTTCTCACCAAGCTGCTTGCCTATTGTCCTGTAGTCCATCCTAGCCTTGTGCAGGTCTACAATTTTATCCCTGATGTCCTTACACAGCTCTCTGGTCTTGGCCATTGTGGAGAGGTTGGAGTCTGTTTGATTGAGTATGTGGACAGGTGTCTTTTATACAGGTAACGAGTTCAAACAGGTGCAGTTAATACAGGTAATGAGTGGAGAACAGGAGGGCTTCTTAAAGAAAAACGAACAGGTCTGTGAGAGCCGGAATTCTTACTGGTTGGTAGGTGATCAAATACTTATGTCATGCAATAAAATGCAAATTAATTACTTAAAAATCATACAATGTGATTTTCTGGATTTTTGTTTTAGATTCCGTCTCTCACAGTTGAAGTTTACCTATGATAAAAATTACAGACCTCTACATGCTTTGTAAGTAGGAAAACCTGCAAAATCGGCAGTGTATCAAATACTTGTTCTCCCCACTGTAGGTAGGAGCAAGTCCATGTAATGCTTTGTAGGTTTGCAGTAAAATCTTGGAATAAGCCCTACCTTTAACAGGAAGCCAGTGTAGAGAGGCTAGCAATATGATCACATTTTTTGGTTCTAGTCAATAAAATCTAGCAGCTGTGTTTAGCACTAACTGAAGTGTATTTAGTGCTTTATCCAGATAGCCGGAAAGTAGAGCATTGCAGTAGTCTAATTTAGAAGTGACAAAAGCATGGATACATTTTTCAGATTTTTCTAAAAGTTTCTGATTTTTGCAATGTTACGAAGATGGAAAAAAGCGGTCCTTGAAATATTCTTGATCTGTTCGTCAAAAGAGAGATCAGGGTCCAGAGTAACACTGAGGTCCTTCACAGTTTTATTTGAGATGCCTGTACAACCATCAAGATGAATTGTCAGATCTAACAGAAGATCTCTTTGTTTCTTGGAACCTAGAACTGGCATCTCTGTTTTGTCCGTTTGAAAGTAAAACATTTGCCTTTTAGTGAGTTTGGTACACATCCGGTGGATAGGTAGCGGTTTATTAAGTTCAACATAGGTGGGCCAAGCACAGGAAGAAGCTCTTTCAGTAGTTTAGTTGGAATAGGGTCCAATATGCAGCTTGAAGGTTTAGAGGCCAAGACAATTTTCATCAATGGGTCAAGAGATATAGTATTAACGAACTTGAGTGTCTCCCTTGATCCTAGGTCCTGGCAGTGTTGTGCAGACTCAGAACAACTGAGCTTTGGAGAAATATGCAGATTTAAAGAGGACTTTGTAATTTGCTTTCTAATGATCATGATATTTTTGTCAAAGAAGTTCATGAATTGATCACTGCTGAAGTGAAAGCCATCCTCTCTTGGGTAATGCTGCTTTTCAGTTAGCTTGGTGACAGTATACATATTTTCTTTTGGATTGTTCTTATTCTCCTCAGTTAAGTTGGAAAAATAAGATGATCGAGCAGCAGTGAGGGTGTCACGTTCCTGACCTGTTTTCTCTTGTTTTGTATTTATTTGGTATGGTCAGGGCGTGAGTTGGGTGGGTTGTCTATGTGTTGTTTTCTATGTTGGGGTTTTGAGTGTTCGGCCTGGTATGATTCTCAATCAGAGGCAGCTGTCAATCGTTGTCCCTGATTGAGAATCATACTTAGGCAGCCGGGGTTTCACGTGTGTTTTTGTGGGTGTTTGTTCTTGTGTCAGTGTTTCGCCACACAGGACTGTCACGGTAGTTATTCTTTGTTATTTTGTATCGCATATTGTTTTGTTGTTATTAAATCACTATGGAAACTAACCACTCTGCGTATTGGTCCGATCCGTCTCGCCTCTCCTCGTCCGAGGAGGAGGAAGAAAATGACTATCGTAACAGAGGGCTCTTCGATACTGCACGGTACTGTCTTTCCAAACTAGTCGGAAGACTTCCTGTTTGGTGTAGCGCCATTTCCGTTCCAATTTTCTGGAAGCTTGCTTCTGGGCTCGGGTATTTTCTGTATACCAGGGAGCTAATTTCTTATGAAAAATGTTATTTAATTTTAGGGGTGCGACTGCATCTAGGGTATTACGAAAGGTTAAAATGAGTTCCTCAGTTGTAATAAAAGGGTGGTTCAATAGTCCAGGATTACGAGGAAAAACATTAAGGTCCCAAATATTTATTCCACGGGACAAAACTAGGTCCAGAGTGTTACTGTGGCAGTGAGTAGGTCTGGAGAAATGTTGGACAAAACCCACTGAGTTGATGATGGCTCCAAAAGCCTTTTGGAGTGGGTCTGTGAACTTTTCCATGTGAAAATTAAAGTCACCAAAAATGTGAATATTATTTGCCAAGACTACAAGGTCCCGATAGGAATTCAGGGAACTCAGTAAAGAACGCTGTATACGGCCCAGGAGGCCTGTATAAACAGTAGCTATAAAAAGTGATTGAGTTGGCTGTGTAGATTTCATGACTAGAAGCTCAAAAGATGAAAACGTAGTCATTTATTTTTTTGTAAATTGAAATTTGCTATCGGAAATGCTAGAAACACCTCCTCCTTTGCGGGATACACGGGGGATATGGTCACTAGTGTCACCAGGAGGAGAGGCCTCATTTAAAACAGTCAATTCATCAGGCTTAAGCCATGTTTCAGTCAGGCCAATCACATCAAGAGTATTATTAGTTCATTCAAAAATGACAGGAATGGAGGAGGTCTTTATTCCAGTGAGATTGCTAAGGCAAACACCGCCATGTTAAATTTTGCCCAACCTAGATTGAGGCACAGACACGGTCTCAATGGGGATAGCTGAGCTGACTACACTGACTATGCCTGTGGCAGACTCCGCTAAGCTGGCAGGGTGGCTAACAGCCTGCTGCCTGGCCTGCACAATATCTCATTGTGGAGCTAGAGGAGTTAGAGCCCTGTCTATGTTCATAGATAAGATGAGAACACCCCTCCAACTAGGATGGAGTCTGTCACTCCTAAACAGGCCAGGCCTGGGCCAGTTTGTGGGTGAGTCACAGAAAGAGGGCCAATTATCTACAAATTCTATCTTTTGGGAGGGGCAGAAAACTGATTTCAACCAGCGATTGAGTTGTGAGACTCTGCTGTAGAGCTCATCACTCATCACTCACTGGGAGGGGGAAAAATACAATTACTAAATGCTGACACATCTTTCTAGCTGATTTACACGCTGAAGCTTTGTTGCGCTTGGTGACCTCTGACTGTTTCATCCTAACATTGTTGGTGCCGACGTGGATAACAATATCCCTATACTCTCTACTCTCGCCAGTTTTCAGATTAGCCTTAACGTCGGTAGCCCTGCCCCCTGGTAAACATGATCACTGGATGATTATTTTTAAGTCTAATACTACGGGTAATGGAGTCGCCAATGACTAGGGTGTTCAATTTGTCCGAGCTAATGGTGGGAGGCTTCGGGGTCTCAGACCCGGTAACGGGTGGAGGAGAGACCAGAGAAGACTCGGACTCTGAATCCGACTCGTTGCCGGTTGAAAGTCTCTGTCGGCTGAATGAGCGACACCAGTTGAGCATTCCTACAGCATTTCCTTCCAGAAGCCATGAGAAAGTTGTCCGGCTGCGGGGACCGTGCGAGGGGATTTATACTACTATCTGTACTTACTGGTGGCACAGATGCTGTTTCATCCTTTCCTACACTGAAATGACCCTTGCATGACAATTGCGTCTGAAGCTGGGCTTGCAGCACAGCTATCCTCACCGTAAGGCGATCGTTCTCCTGTATATTAGGAGTACAACGACTGCAATTAGAAGGCATAATGTTAATATTACTACTTAGCTTCGGCTGGTGGAGGTCGTGTAGAAACATGTCCGAGGTGAAAAACTTGAATTAAAAATTAGAGCGAGGGAAAAATATAAAACGGTAATTGAAAAGTAAAAACCGTAAAGTTGGCAGGTAGCAAAGAAACGTTAGCAACAAACCGCACAGCAGCATGTAAACAAGTCCACAAGTTATGTCAACAATGGACTAATGAAACAAATACCAAAATATAGTTTTGGATGTGGATTTCCTTGAAATGTGTACCTTTATAAATTTATGTCAAGCAATTTACAATGAAAACCAACATTTTATTCTCTTCTACTATAGGCTGGCCTCAGACAGGTTCTCCTGGTGTGTATGTGACCTCTGCCGTTGTGGCTGGTGCTGTTGCTCTGCTGTGTTTGCTGCTGGCTGGGCTGTTTGTCTTCAAGGAAAGGAAGGCTCGGACAGCCAGAGTTGATCAAGGTAACTCACCTACAATAGTGTAAAAACACAGTATTGGCCCTTGGAAATGGGACAGATAAAATAGAAATACCTACTATACATCATCACATTTGTCTTTTTTATCTGAGAAATGTATTCAGCAACCACGTTCGTTTTTTATAATATTGCCAGTGCTTTAGACACTAAAATTAAATGTGCTGCTTTGTTTGTGGACCTGTTGTACTTGCCATTTTACTGAATAAGTTGTCCTCAATAGGCCTGAGCTCTGACGCCTGTTCATGGTTTCATGATTATCTTAGTGACAGATCTCAGGCCAACGTGATTGATGGGGTTAAGTCTGAATTTCTTGAAGGTGTACAACAGCGGTTGATTTTGGGAACTGTTCTCTTTAGTATTTACATAAACACCATTGGTCAATCTGTTAAACTACATCTATTTAACTAGGCAAGTCAGTTTAGAACAAATTCTTATTTTCAGTGACAGCCTAGGAACAGTGGGTTAACTGCCTTGTTCAGGGGCAGAACAACAGATTTTTACCTTGCCAGCTCGGGGATCTTGCAACCTTTCAGTTACTAGTCCAACGCTCTAACCACTAGGCTACGCTGCCGCCGCAGATGTACACGGATATATGCGCATGATAGTATTATGTATGCTACTTACCTGACGGGCTGCATCAAAACTAGAATCAGATTTTAGAGCTATGCAGGAATCCATTGCTGATTTAAAGCGTGTGCTTAATACGCCCAAAACTAAATAAAGTATGGTTCTCCAACCGAACGGAATGCAGCATATAAAGAATTGGGAACTTTATTTATATGAATTTGACCTTTAAAAAACATATAGATGAGCTGTAAGAGAAGATTTAAAGTTATCTTTTTCTACAGAAACAGATTGTGCCTTTCTCTAAGCAGTAGGAAGCAGATTATTCAGTCTATCTTTTTATCTGTTCTTGATAAAGTACAGCTGCTACTACTCTTAAACCTTTGGATGCCATCTACCATAGTGCCCTTCGTTTTGTTACAGGTGGCAGTTTTGATACTCATCACTGCATCCTATATAAAAAGGTTGGCTGGACTTCGCTAAAGACCCATAGATCTCAACATTACTCCGTTTTGATTACAAGGCCTGACTTCATAAATTTCCGTCTTATCTAAATTTGCTGTTGGAGTATAGATACCTGAGATGCCTAATCCGCTCACAGGATTGGTTAACTCTTGAGGTTCCTAAGGTCTCCCCCGAGCTAGGTAAATCTGCTTTTAGTTTTAATTATCGTATTTCTGGAAAAAATTCTAAATACATTTCATCTTCATCTGTTCTGGTTTGAGCAACTTAAAGTATTTGATTGGGGACATATTTATGAAGGATCTAACTGTTTTTCTGGGTGATTTGTGATGTTTTATTTGTGCTTCCCATGACTGTGTTTATATATACAGTACAGGTCAAAAGTTTGGACACACCTACTCATTCAAGGGCTTTTATTTATTTTTACTATCAAAACTATGAAATAACACATATGGAATCATGTAGTACCCAAAAAAGTGTTAAACAAATCAAAATATATTTTAGATTTTAGATTCTTAAAAGTAGCCACCCTTTGCACACTCTTGGCATTATCTCAACCAGCTTCACCTGGAATGCTTTTCCAACAGTCTTGAAGGAGTTCCCACATATGTATGCTGAGCACTTGTTGGATGCTTTTCCTTCAATCTGCGGTCCAACTCATCCCAAACCATCTCAATTGGGTTGAGGTCGGGTGATTGTGGAGGCCAGGTCATCTGATCCAGCACTCCATCACTCTCCTTCTTTGTCAAATAGCCCTTACACAGCCTGGCGGTGTGTTGGGTCATTGTCCATTTGAAAACAAAATGATAGTCCCACTAAGCGCAAACCAGTTGGGTTGACGCATTGCCTTAGAATGCTGTTGTAGCCATGCTGGTTAAGTGTGCCTTGAATTCTACATAAATCACAGACTGTGTCACCAGCAAAGCACCCCCACACTATCACACTTCCTCCTCCATGCTTCACGGTGGGAACCACACATGCAGAGATCATCCGTTCGCCTAATCTGCATCTCACAAAGAGATGTCACATCTCACTCTCATCGCAAATATGGACTCATCAGACCAAATGACAGATTTCCACCGGTCTAATGTCCATTGCTCGTGTTTCTTGGCCCAAGCAAGTCTCTTCTTCTTATTGGTGTCCTTTAGTAGTGGTTTCTTTGCAGCAATTCGACCATGAAGGCCTGATTCAAGCAGTCTCCTCTGAACAGTTGATGTTGAGATGTGTCTGTTACTTGAACTCTATGAAGCATTTATCTGGGCTGCAATTTCTGAGGCTGGGTACTCTAAAGAACTTATCCTCTGCAGCAGAAGTAACTCTGGGTCTTCTATTCCTGTGGTGGTCCTCATGAGAGCCAGTTTCACCATAGCGGTTGATGGTTTTTGCGACTGCACTTGAAGAAACTTTCAAAAGTTCTTGAAATTTTCCAGGTTGGCTGACCTTCATGTCTTGAAGTAATGATGGACTGTCATTTCTCTTTGCTTATTTGAGCTGTTGTTGCCAAAATATAGACTTGGTATTTTACCAAATATGGCTATCGTCTGTATAACACCCCTACCTTGTCACAACACAACTGATTGGCTCAAATGCATTAAGGAAGGAAAGGAAAAAGGAAGGAAGGGAAAAAAATCCACAAATTAACATTTAACAAGGTGCACCTTTTAATTGAAATGCATTCCAGGCGACTACTTCATGAAGACGGTTGAGAGAACGCCAAGAGTGTGCAAACCTGTTATCAAAGCAAAGGGTGGCTATTTGAAGAATCTCAAGTCTCAAATACATTTTGATTTGTTTAACACTCTTTTGTTATTACATGATTCCGTAAGTGTTATTTTATAGTTTTGATGTCTTCACTATTATTCTACAATGTATTTTTTTTTTTAATAAAGAAAAACCCTTGAATGAGTAGGTGTTCTAAAACTTTTGACCAGTAGTGTATATATATATATATATATATATAGTTTAGGTATAATGTGTATATTTATGTTGTATATTCAGAGTGCGTATGTAAAAGAGACCTGGGTGTCAATATGTATTCCCTGTTAAAATAAAGGTAATATCAAAAATGCAACATGTATAAATACATCCTGTGTTTCCAGATGCGGAGGAAGCAGCAAGGCCAGCCGAGTGAGTATGTTTCATTGTTTCACTCAAACTCAGAAGACAAAGACAAGATCAAAAAGTTGACTTTGGTTTATATAACCTCTGCAGCTGACCTGGCCAAACAGTTCAAAATGTTTGTTTTGTTAAAATCTACCTTTTCATTCCTCTCTTTTTTCATTCCTCTCTTCTCTTTCTTCCTGCTTCACAGAAGAGTACAGCTCACCTGTAGGAACCTAGATTCCTAATGGAACTTGGAGTCTGTAACGTTGCACATTTGGAACGCAGAATATGGAAGGTTATTTTATTGATATGATATCAATAAATCTGAAGTGCTGCCTTCTGATGGGACCAGGGGAAGGTCACTGAGGTGATCTAAATATTGCCTGGACTTGGTGTTGTTGAAAATGAGGTTAACTTTCCTCTCCACGCTGGAGGACAGGCTGGACATGAGAGGTGTTTTCATGATGTTGAGGAAGACTGGGAGTTGTATAAATATTTAACCAGTATGTTCAAATGACTGAGTTCCAATGAATAACTAGACATGCAATGACTGTCCTCAATGTGTGCACTATTGTAAGGCCTGGAGTTATCCAGGGAAATGTGTTAGTCAACATACATGTGGATTAGGACTAATAACCTGCACTGCACTTAAACAGAGTGTGCACTTATCAGAGGTTGACTGTATTCAACTGACTCATGTGCAATTGTAAACTGTGTAACTGTGAAGCTATCTGTGTATTAACCACAGTTTACGCAGTACAGACATGGCCACGACTTGGGGCCTGGTTCCTCTCTAGGTTTTTCCTAGGTTCCTGCCTTCTAGGGAGTTTTTCATTATCTGCGTCTGTATTGCTTGCTGTTTTTGCTAATGTAAAAAGGGCTTTATGAAGTACATTTGAGCTGATGAACGGGGGAAGTGAATGTGTTCGTCAGGAGACAAACTTATATTCCAGTTCCTATACCTGCATCTACCAGTAAGACTGAGTCCATCCCACATGTTACTGCCAGTATGAACTGGTTTTAAGGAACTACATAACATGTGCTAGTTGTTCAGTGAGACAGGAAAAGATGGATGATGAATGAAAAAATATTTACTGATTATTTCAGGATTTTAAAAAATTGGTGAATCTTTGATATGTATGCTACATATTTATGACATATTATGTTGTTCTCATGTAAAATAATCTTGAAGGCTACATAATATTTGTATCCTATTTTTGATAAGTTATGAATAAGTTATTTGTGTTAAATTATGTTTTTCGACTTTATACTAGTGCATTTTCTATTTTCTCTGCTTCGATATAATTAAAGTGACAAAGCTGTTGACAAAATTTGTTGAATTTTCTAAATCATTTCAATTTTCTAACTCAGTTACATAACTTTTGGATTGCCCAAACTCAGTAACGTAATCTGATTACTTTCAGTTACATTTGGAATACTTTCCCCTTAAGCGGCATTAGAACACAGGTGTAAAACTCATTCCACAGAGGGCAGAGTGTCTGTGGGTTTTTGCTCCTCCCTTGTACAGTACCTGATTGATGAATTAAGGTCACTAATTAGTAAGGAACCCCACACCTGGTTGTCTAAGTCTTTATTGAAAGGGGAAAAAACAAAAACCTGCAGACACTATGTGTTACATCTGCTCCTGCCACACCCTCTACTGCTCATCCTGAGTCTCATTGACCTGCCTATCACTCCCCCAGTGCTCTCTACGTCTCTGTGTGTGTGTGTGGGGGCAGAGACAGGTGTCCTGGAGTCAGAGCAGATCCCCACCAGCTGCAACCTGTCCATAATCAAGACCTCTACAAATACTCAGCCCTGCCACTTCCACGCTGTCAGATCGTAATCTCTGCTCAGTCAGTCTATGTTTCCAGCTGTTTAGATCCTGTTGTGCCTGTTTTCCCTTGCCTGATGCTGGTTTCCTCTCCGCTACAGTTCTGCCTGATCTGACTCTGGTTCCAGTCCCACGTCACGTCATCCTGCTTCTCTGTCCTGGATTCCCCACTCTACTGCTCCCTTGAATTCCCTCTCCGGACCTGCTTACCCTGTTCCAACCCCTCTCAGCCTCCGCACCTGGTTTCCTGCAACCCGCCCAAGCTTCCCCTGGCCTGCACTCCACCTTCCCCCTGTGTGTTAATACACACCTTGGTTACTTCATCCCAGTCTCCTCGTCTGAGTCTGCTCTTGGGTTCCCCTGTTCTACTCCGCGTAACACTAGGCCCTGCACGGAATGAGTTTGACACTCTTCCAATAGAAGAAGGCAAAAAGGATCCATCAAACGCATTTGGTATGTCATCATAGGGGTCTCTGACTTCAGGTGGAACAAACTTACACTGCGCCACTTTTCAATGCTGAATTGAATGTCATTGAGAACACAATGTATTTTTTCGCAAACATCCTTTCTGAATTTAAAAGTAATCTAGTTTTTCAAAAGTATCTAATCTGATTACACAATATTTTTGCTGGTAAAGTATCTGATTACCTTTTGTTTTCTGTAATCAGATTACATGTAATCAGTTACTCCCAACCCTTGTTATTGGTATAACTCCCCAACACCAAATTGCAGTATCAGTGTTCACCAGCAGATATCAGTCTCACCACATATTTATGCTGAGCCACTCTACTGACTGAAGAGACCATTATTATTGGTTAATCCGCTATCACCAAGCAACCAGTCTTATCCATGCTAAGGACGTTTTACTGTATGTGTAGATCCACTGTGTTGTTCAATGCCATTTCTTCCACCTTTGTCTCTACTGCAATCAGCTTGCTTGATTGCCTCTGAGGAGTTAAGAGATGGGGAAGATGGGAGAGGAGAGGAAAGAGAAGAGAACAGAAAATATACTGCCTCCAATCAGCAGATATAGTTTCCATGTGTATTGCGACAAGAGAGCAGTCTGGTCTGGATACTCTGACACCACTTATTGTTTACACAAACCTTGAGATTAGAGCCAACTCACACAGTGGGGAGAAACCACATCTCTTTAACTCTTTTTCTCTCTCTCTCCCACCCCCTTCGCTCCTCTTCCTCATCTCTACCCTACTTCTCCATCTCTCCCTTGAATCATTGTGCCAGTCTGTCCCTACCGTGTTTACATTAAACAGCACAATTACGCCAACCTGCTTAGACTTCAGGAATGTAACTCCCTCCCTCCTGCCCTCCCTCTCTCCTTCCTCTCCCTCCCTCCCACCTGCCTGCCCTTCCTCTCCCTCCCTCCGTCCCTCCCGCCTGCCTGCCCTTCCTCTCCCTCCCTCCCTGGTCTAACCAGAACAAAATAAATAGAGACAGAGTGCCTCCACTCATCCTCCTGGTAGACACACACCATGTTTCTCTGAGTTTAACGATAAACACGAGTAAATGAACCAGTTTGGCCTGCTTCTGCAGACATACAGGAGTAGTTAGAGGAGTCAGAAGGAAGCTGATGTAATGATGGTGGAACCCTTGAAAAATCCTTCCATTTTACACACATCTACAGACCACTGAGCTGGCACAGCTTACTGTCTGTTTTCGTTTAGATAGAGGCAACCTCTGCTCCAGTCTGCTGTGGCCGATACCATACAACAGCCTAATAAGATTATTCCACTTCAGAATCATTAGACCTGCCTTTGTGACGCTAATATCACGCCATTTCCTGTTGAATGAGGAACGAGGGAGGGCTTGGTTTGTTGTTTTGGAAAGTTTGTTCTTTTGAAAAGTTTTAATGAATATATACATTTTTAATTTTTCTTTGTTTGCTCTTTTCCATATTATGTCTATCTCTGGTAAGCTACCCAGGAAAGGGCTGAAAATAGGCCATATTAATATATGTAGCCTTACAAATAAAGTTAATTAAATTAGTAACTTGCTCAAATCAGATACATTCATATATTAGCCATTTCTGAGACTCACTTAGATAATTCATTTGATGATACAGCAGCAGCAATACAAGGATATAACATCTATAGAAGAGACAGAAAAGTAAGCCAGTGACTCCCGTAACAGGGTCAGAGGCAAAGAATCCCAAAGGAAGAGGGGAGCCAGTCAGGCAGAGACAGCTCAGTCATTTTCTTTTTGTAAAATGAAATTTGCTGTCGTAAATGTTAGCGACACCTCCATTTTTGCGGGATGCACAGGGGATATGGTCATTAGTGTACCAGGAGGAGAGGCCTCATTTAACACAGTAAATTCATCAGGCTTGAGGCATGTTTCAGTCAAGCCATGATCAGTGATTCGTTTATTGAACATTACTGCCTTGGAAGTGAGGGATCTAACAGTTGCCCTATTTTAAGATGTGAGATATCAAATCAAATCAAAATCAAATCAAATTGTATTGGTCATGGTTAGCAGATGTTAATGAGAGTGTAGCGAAATGCTTGTGCTTCTAGTTCCGACAGTGCAGTAAAATCTAACAAGTAATCTAAAAATTACCAAAACAAATACCTAATAAACACAAATCAAAAGTGGTGAAAGAGAGTATGTACAAATAAGTACATGGATGAACGATTGCCGAGCGGCATAGGCAAGGTGCAGTAGATGGAATAAAATACAGCATATACATGTGATGTGAGTAATGTAAGATATGTAAAAAAATATTAAAGTGCCATTATTTAAAATGGCATGTTTTAAAGTGACTAGTGATCCATTTCTTAAAGTGTCCAGGGATTGGGTCTCAGTGTGGGCAGCAGCCTCTCTGCGTTAGTGATTGCTGTTTGGCAGTCTGATGGCCTTGAGATAGAAGCTGTTTTTCAATCTCTCTGTCCGAGCTTTGATGCACCTGTACTGACCTCGCCTTCTGGATGATAGCGGTGTGAACAGGCAGTGGCTCGGGGTGTTATGGTCCTTGATGATCTTTTTGGCCTTCCTGTGACATCGGGTGCTGTAGGTGTCATGGAGGGCAGGTAGTTTGCTCCCGGTAATGCGTTGTGCAGACCGAACCACCCTCTGGAGAGCCTTGCAGTTGAGGGTGGTGCATTTGCCGTACCAGGCGGTGATACAGCCCAACAGGATGCTCTCGATTGTGCGTCTGTAAAGGTTTGTCAGGGTTTTGGGTGACAAGCCAAATCTCTTCTGCCTCTTGAGGTTGAAGAGGCGCTGTTGAGCCTTCGTCACCACATTGTCTGTGTGGGTGGACCATTTCAGTTTCTCTGTGATGTGTACGCCCAGGAACATGAAATGTTCCACCTTCTCCACTGCTTTCCCTTCGATGTGGATAGGGGGTGCTCCCTCTGCTGTTTCCTGAAGTCCACGATCATCTCCTTTGTTTTGTTGACGTTGAGTGAGAGGTTGTTTTACTGACACCACACTCCGAGTGCCCTCACCTCCTCCCAGTAGACTGTCTTGTCATTGTTGGTGATCAGGCCCACTACTGTTGTGTCATCTGCAAACTTGATGATTGAACAGGGAGTACAGGAGATGGCTGAGCACACACCCTTGTGGGGTGTTGAGGGTAAGTGAAGTGGAGATGTTGTTTCCTACCCTCACCACCTGGGGGCGGCCCGTAAGAAAGTCCAGGACCCAGTTGGACAGGGCGGGGTTGAGACCCAGGGCCTCCAGCTTAATGACGAGTTTGGAGGGTACTATGGTGTTGAATGCTGAGCTGTAGTCAATGAACAGCATTCTTACATATGTATTCTTTTTGTCCTGATGTGATAGGGCAGTGTGCAGTGTGATGGCGATTGCGTCATCTGTTGGACCTGTTTAGGCGGTATGCAAACGGACGTGGGTCTATGGTGGCCGGTAAGGTGGTGGTGATATGATACTTGACTAGCCTCTCAAAGCACTTCATGATGACAGAAATAAGTGCTACGGGTTGGTAGTCATTTAGATCAGTTATCTTTGCCTTCTTGGGTACAGGAACAATGGTAGCCATCTTGAGCATATGGGGACAACAGACTGGGATAGGGAGCGATTTAATATGTCCGTAAAAACACCAGCCAGCTAGTCTGCGCAGGCTCTGAGGATGCGGCTAGGGATGCCGTCTGGGCCAGCAGCCTTGCGAGAGTTAACCTCTTGATGCTAGGAGTCAGATTTTTTTTTTTTTAAATAACGTTCCCAAGGAAAACGGACTATTTCTCAGGTCCAGGTCGTAGAATATGCATATAATTTACAGATTAGGATAGAAAACACTCCAAAGTTTCCAAAACTGTCAAAATATTGTCTGTGAGTATAACAAAACTAATTCTGCAGGCGAAAACCTGAGAAAATCTAACCCGGAGTGTTTTCTATCATAATCTGTAAAATATATGCATATTCTACGATCTGGAACTGAGAAATGATTTTGCAGAGAGCCACATCAATTTACAGAAATACTCATCATAAATGTTGATGAAAATACACGTGTTATGCATGGAATTAAAGATATACTTCTCCTTAACTTCTCTGGGATATGTGGGACGGTAGCGTCCCACTTGGCCAAAAGCCAGAAAAAATGTAGCGCCAAATTCAAATATATTACTATAAAAATCTATCTTTCATGAAATCACACATGAAAGACACCAAATTAAAGCTACACATGTTGTGAATCCAGCCAACATGTCCGATTATGTTAGCTCAGTACATAGCCACAGAAAAACACGGCCATTTTCCAAGCAAAAGATAGTAGTCACAAAAAGCAGAAATAGAGATAAAATGAATCACTAACCTTTGATGATCTTCATCAGATGACACTCATAGGACATCATGTTACACAATACATTTATGTTTTGTTCGATAATGTGCATATTTATATCCACAAATCTCGGTTTACATTGGCGCCATGTTCAGAAATGCCTCCAAAATATCTGGAGAAATTGTAGAGAGCCACGTCAAATAACAGAAATACTCATCATAAACTTTGATGAAAGATACATGTTTTACATAGAATTAAAGATACACTTGTTCTTAATGCAACCGCTGTGTCAGATTTCAAATAAACTTTACGTAAAAAGCACACCATGCAATAATCTGAGACGGCGCTCAAAAATAACAACAATTCTCTGCCATGTTGGAGTCAACAGAAATACGAAATTACATCATAAATATTCCCTTACCTTTCATCATCTTCATCAGAATGCACTCCCAGGAATCCTAGTTCCACAATAAATCGTTGTTTTGTTCGATAATGTCCATTACTTATGTCTAAGTAGCTACTTCCAACCGGAGCATTCCTTCTGTCTGTAGAAGTTATGGAACGCAAGTTGATATCATGAGGAAAGCGCGTGACCAGAAACTGGCATTCTGCCAGACCAATGACTGAAACACCTCCCATCCGGCCCCACATCACACTAGGGGCTTCATTACACGTTCTACAGACTGTTGACATCTAGTGTAAGGCGTAGGAAGTGCAAACAGATCCATATCTTACAGGGAATTGAATAGACGATGAGTTGAACATTGACCAGTCTCAGAATTCTCACTTCCTGTTTGGATTTTTTCTCAGGTTTTTGCCTGCCATCTGTTATACTCACAGACATCATTCAAACAGTTTTAGAAACTTCAGAGTGTTTTATATCCAATAGTAATAATAATATGCATTAGCATCTGGGACAGAGTAGGAGGCAGTTCACAATGGGCACACAATTCATCCAAAAGTGAAAATGCTGCCCCCTATATCAAAGAAGTTAATGCAATTCAATTACAGTTCATAGAATCATGTTAACCGATGTATAGAATCAATGTATAGAATTATCATAAATCTTCAATAATATTCCAACCGGACAATTCCTTTGTCTTTAGAAAAGAAAAGGAACGCAGCTAGCTCTCACAGCGGCGCGCGTGACTTAGCTCATGGCATTCTGCCAAACCCCTTAGTCAAGCAGCTCTTATTCACTCCCCCTTCACAGTAGAAGCCTGAAACAAGGTTCTAAAGACTGTTGACATCTAGTGGAAGCCTTAGGAAGTGCAATCGGACCAAATTTACACTGTATCTTGGATAGGCAATTACTTGAAAATCTACAAACCTCAGATTTCCCACTTCCTGGTTGGATTTTTTCTTAGGTTTTTGCCTGCCATATGAGTTTTGTTATACTCACAGACTTAATTCAAACAGTTTTAGAAACATCAGAGTGTTTTCTATCCAAATCTAATAATATGCATATCTTAGCTTCTGGGCCTGAGTAGCAGGCAGTTTACTTTGGGCACCTTATTCATCCAAGCTACTCAATACTGCCCCCCAGCCATAAGAAGTTCAATTCAGCCATATTTCCAGACCTCTTTCCATGGTTAAATGCGGTCGATCGCGCTTGTAGTGGTAAAATAAAAAGGGATACATTTTAATGGAATTCTAAGCATCACTCCAGTCAAAACAGGCTCTGTGAACGTTCAATTCCATTAATTTGCAATGGTCTCACGCTAGTGTTCCAGTTCAGCCAACGTTCTGAAGCCGTTTTTCAGCCTTGGGTGAATTTTGACTCGTTCTATTGTCCAGCCTATAGAAAGCCAGAGCGAATTTACGAAAGCACCCGGATGTCCATTGAGAAAGCACAACGATTTAGCTAAGCTAAGAATGACGAGAATGATCAAGCCAATAAAAGTTGGGTAGTTAGATAGCCTATAGTTAATATACTGGCAAGTTTGATGTATAACTACTAACGTTAGGTAGCTAGCTAACATACCGGTACATACTGCTGTAATGATATGCTACGTGGTTCGTAAGGGCAGCATAGCTAACAAATTGTCAGCCAACATAACGTGTAAGGTAACTTATTTGAAAATTAATTACTTTATTACATTGGTCGTTAGGGCAAACCTGGTCTGTGATAGCTCGGCTATCAGACCATTCTTTAGTAAAGGTTGAATAGTCTATTGTTCAGCTATTCTACTCCTAAAGTTGCAACAAATTGCTGTTCCCATCTCATTCCTTTCCCTCTTCCACGTGTTATCATTCTGCTCCTGAGTGGCTCGCTTGTGGGCGTGCTGACAGGATATGGCAGCACTTCGGGTGTGCGTCAATAATTCTGCATACAGTAGTACATTTGTATGAAGGTGTGGTTATTCACAGGCAAATTGTTATATGCTATGGAGGTACATTTGTGTCTTTTTGTCGAGAGCAAAACCTTTTTTATTTTCAATAAAAAAGAATTGTTCTGAAAGCAACTTTTTTCGACACAAAGGAAGTCAAAGCGGACACCTACAAAGATGGCATCTCAGGTAAGCAGCACTGGGCTGTATTGACGTATTCTAAAAATGACATCTGCTGCTTTAGATTGAACGGTCATATCTCAGTTATTGTTTTCATATCTATAAAAAATAAGCTGTTTTCTTTACTTTCAGAGAGCAAGCTGACCTAGGGGTCAAACATGTAGATATTGCCAGATGTTCACTGTCCGAGGAACAGGCCGTGAAAGCTTTACTGCTGGCAAAAGTGTCCATAACCAGAGGTAATTAAACTGTTCTGTGTTCTTTTTCTCCATCGCTGCCTGTCTTGTCGTACATGGAACCTGTCTCACATGCATGAATTTAAAAAAACTTAAGATGTCAGCTGCTAATTTTCAGATTTACACATAAACACAGCCATTTTTACTGGACTATCTGTCGCTGCCAAGTCATAATTTCCCTGGGGGTTAGCCTTGCAATAACCAAATGGTGAGACATATAGCCCTCTATATTTAAAGGTTTCAAGTACACTTCGATAGGTGTCTGCGTCATATACAGCATCTTCTATTGACATTATCTTCTATTGTTTGTCCTCATGTGTCTGTTTTCAGAATAAAGTACTCTGTAGCCACTTAGTGTGGACACCAGGTGAGACCACACACACACACACACAATAACAGTCTCTCTTCTTCACTTCATCCCTCTTCCCCTTGTCCCTAAATCCTAAGGTTATATCAGCTGTTTTGGTGAACCTCTTCTGCATCTGAACTGGCTGACACAGAGGGCACAGCATGATCATAGCTGATGTCACTTGGTCGGGTCAACAGGAAGTATTGCTAAAGAGATGCTTTACATTGAAATACAGACAGAGATGTAGTAGTCCCAGAGTTAATGATCCAAGGTCAGTTTTGCATTTCACCTCCTGATTTAAGAGGACTGACCGTGTTAGAATAAAAAAAACAAGGCTTAATAATGCTCTCTCGTCTGCAGGTATGTTTTGATGTGAGAGAGAAAGCCAGTCCCGTCATCGCCTTCTCACCCGCTCTTAAGATAACCTTCGGGCCAACTGGGGGCCCAAGGCTGGTTAGGAGACACCGCAATTGTGATGAACTGAGAGAATATTAGGGTAGCAGTATAATTCATGAATCATATGCTGTCTGCCGCTGTTCTTACCTTTTTCCTTTCTGTCTTCTACACCTCTCTCCCCACCTGGTCTTTCTTCCTCGTTTTATAATGCACACCATATGTGCATTGAAGTACAGATTGACCTTGTATTTATCATATTACAATTATCATAATTATAATGCATTTTCGCATTTATAACACCTGGATAATGAAGTTCTTTCAATAAAGCGTTTCACATTCTCCACTGGTTGAAATTAAGTATCTCATTGAAATACTATCCTGTGTCCTCAGATTAATGCAGATGAAGGGAGTTAGATATCCAAATTTTATGTATATATGAAATACAAATCAATAATGTTTCTAGTCTATTGAATAGATACAATGTGTAATCATTGATGTCCCAGGAGCAGGAGTGGTAAACACTGTTGAACTGCCAACATCCGGAGCCGACAGAGATGGCTGCCTCGCTTCGCATTCTCAGGAAACTATGCAGTATTTAGGTTTTTATGTATTTTCTCTTACATTGTTACCCCAGGAAATCTTAAGTTTGATTACATACAGCCGGAAGGAACTATTGGATATAAGAGCAAAGTCAACTTACCAACACTACGACCAGGAATACGACTTTCCCGAAGCAGATCCTCTGTTTGGTCCACCACCCAGGACAATGGATCGGATCCCAGCCGGCGACCCAAAACAACGGCGCCACAGGAGGGGCAGAAGAAGCAGTCTTCTGGTCAGGCTCCAGAGACGGGCACACCGCTCCCGAGTTTACTACTCGTCAACGTCCAGTCTCTTGACAACAAGGTAGACGAAATCTGAGCAAGGGTTGCCTTCCTAGAGAGATATCAGCGATTGTAACGTTCTTTGTTTCACGGAAACGTGGCTCACTCGAGACAGTACGGTACAGCCACCTGGTTTCTTCACGCATCGCGCCGACAGAAACAAACATCTCTCTGGTAAGAAGAAGGGCGGGGGGGTATGCCTTATGATTAACGAGACATGGTGTGATCATAACAACATACAGGAACTCAAGTCCTTTTGCTCACCTGACCTAGAATTCCTTACAATCAAATGTCGACCACATTATCTACCAAGAGAATTCTCTTCGATTATAATCACAGCCGTATATATCCCCCCCAAGCAGACACATCGATGGCCCTGAATGAACTTCATTGGACTCTATGTAAACTGGAAACCACATATCCTGAGGCTGCATTCATTGTAGCTGGGGATTTTAACAAGGCTAATCTGAAAACAAGACTCCCTAAATTTTATCAGCATATCGAATGCGCTACCCGGCCGGAGAAAATCCTGGACCATTGTTACTCTAACTTCCCCGACACATACAAAGCCCTGCCCTGCCCTCCTTTCGGAAAATTTGACCACGACTCCATTTTGTTGCTCCCAGCCTATAGACAAAAACTAAAACAGGAAATGCCCGTGCTCAGGTCTGTTCAACGCTTGTCTGTTCAACGCTTCAAGATTGTTTCGATCACGTGGACTGGGATATGTTCCGCATAGTGACGGATAATAACATTGATGAATACGCTGATTCGGTGAGCGAGTTTGTTAGCAAGTGCATCGGTGATGTTGTATCCACAGCAACTATTAAACCCTTCCCCAACCAGAAACCTTGAATTGATGGCAGCATTCGTGCAAAACTGAAAGAGCGAACCACTGCTTTTAATCAGGGCAAGGCGACCGGAAACATGACTGAATACAAACAGTGTAGCTACTCCCTCCAGCAAGGCAATCAAACAAGTTAAGCGTCAGTATAGAGACAAAGTAGAGTCGTAATTCAACGGCTCAGACACGAGAGGTATGTGGCAGGGTCTACAGTCAATCACGGACTACAAAAATAAAACCAGCCCCGTCGCGGACCACGATGTCCTGCTCCCAGACAAACTAAACAACTTCTTTGCTCGCTTTGAGGACAATACAGTGCCAACGACCCGCTACCAAAACCTGCGGGCTCTCCTTCACCGCAGCCCACGTGAGTAAAGCATTTAAACGTGTTAACCCTCGCAGGGCTACCGGCCCAGACGGCATCCCTAGCCGCAACCTCAGAGCTTGCGCAGACCAGCTGGCTGGTGTGTTTACGGACATATTCAATCTATCCTTATCCCAGTCTGCTGTTCCCACATGCTTCAAGAGGGCCACCATTGTTCCAGTTCCCAAGAAAGCTAAGGTAACTGAGCTAAATGACTATCGCCCTGTAGCACTCATCTCCATCATCATGAAGTGCTTTGAGACACTAGTCAAGGATCATATCATCTCCACCCTACCTGACACCCTAGACCCACTCCAATTTACTTACCGCCCGAAAAGGTCCACAGATGACGCAATCGCAATCACACTGCACACTGCACTAACCCATCTGGACAAGAGGAATACCTATATAAGATTGCTGTTCAATGACTACAGCTCAGCATTTAACACCATAGTACCCTCCAAACTCGTCATTAAGCTCGAGACCCTGGGTCTCGACCCCGCCCTGTGCAACTGGGTCCTGGACTTCCTGACGTGCCACCCCCAGGTGGTGAGGGTAGGAAACAACATCTCCACCCCGCTGATCCTCAACACTGGGGCCCCACAAGGGTGCATTCTCAGCCCTCTCCTGTGCTCCCTGTTCACCCATGACTGCGTGGCCATGCACGCCTCCAACTCAATCATCAAGTTTGCAGACGACAGTACAGTGGTAGGTTTGATTCCCAACAACGACGAGACGGCCTACAGTGAGGAGATGAGGGCCCTCAGAGTGTGGTGTCAGGAAAATAACCTCACACTCAACGTCAACAAAACAAAGGAGATGATCGTGGACTTCAGGAAACAGCAGAGGGAGCACCCCCCTATCCACATCGACGGGACAGTAGTGGAGAAGGTGGAACGTTTTAAGTTCCTCGGCGTACACATCACGGACAAACCGAAATGGTCCACCCACACAGACAGCGTAGTGAAGAAGGCGCAACAGCGCCTCTTCAACCTCAGCAGGCTGAAAAAATTTGGCTTGTCACCAAAATCACTCACAAACTTTTACAGATGCACAATCGAGAGCATCCTGTCGGGCTGTATCACCGCCTGGTACGGCAACTGCTCTACCCACAACCGTAAGGCTCTCCAGAGGGGTCTGCACAACGCATCACCGGGGGCAAACTACCTGCTCTCCAGGACACCTACACCACCCGATGTCACAGGAAGGCCAAAAAGATCATCAAGAACAACAACCACCCGAGCCACTGCCTGTTCAGCCCGCTATCATTCAGAAGGCGAGGTCAGTACAGGTGCATCAAAGCTGGGACCGAGAGACTGAAAAACTGCTTCTATCTCATGGCCATCACACTGTTAAACAGCCATCACTAACATTGAGTGGCTGCTGCCAACATACTGACTCAAATCTCTAGCCACTTTAATAATAAAACTTTGGATGTAAAAAATGTATCTCTAGTCACTTTAAACTATGGCACTTTATAATGCTTACATACCTTACACTACTCATCTCATATATATATACTGTACTCTATACCATCTACTACATCTTGCCTATGCCATTCGGCCATCGCTCATCCATATATATATTTTATGTACATATTCTTATTCAAACCTTTACACTTGTGTGTATAAGGTAGTTGTTGTGAAATTGTTCGATTACTTGTTAGATATTACTACATTTGCTAACCGTGTGTATGTGACAAAAAAAATGATTTGTTGAAGTGTATAATTGTAATACATACATGCGGACACAGCATCATTCAAATAATGGAGTTTGATATGACTGAAAAAGAATGTCTCAGAGATTCATACCTGAACCGCACCTTTTTTTGCCAAGGAAGAGTACATGATCAGTGAACATATTCAATGTACATGCTACAATGTGGGAATCTCATGTGTGGTAATAACTACAGTACATGTGTATGTATATAAGACTTGCAACATTGGCACAATAAAGTTATTATATTCTACTCTATCCATAGGCTTCATTAATGCCAGTCAGGCTTGAAGTTGATACAACAACTATGCTAGCTGAGGTTCATAGATTGGTATGAATATTAGTTCAGAACCTAACGTTTTAGGGTCCATACACAGATCGGCTACATACTGTAGCTAGCTACACATCCATAGGCATAGTAATTTTTATCCTCCACTACACAATAAGCAAGTAAATAGTTAGCTAGCTATGTTACTTCAGCTGCATTGCAAGGCAAGCTTACACAATTTTACATTAAATTTTCAGTAAATACTTTAGCTAGCTAGATTCTTTACAACCACTGTTTCCCAAGACAACAGCCTGGTTTGCTGGTTTTCTCAGGAGTCCCTAACACATTAAACAACACAAATTACAAATTCATTCTCCTAACACTAGCTAGCTGGCTAATGTTAGCTGGTCAGATAACTTGCTAAATAGCGATAAATTAACTTTATGACAAAAAAATATGCACAAACGTTTGTCTCTACATTAACTAACATATTCCTCTCAATTGTACATTTTTTGCTTGACTCGTTATGACGTTATAACAACTTACATCAACTTACATTGGAACCACTCGATATGATTGGTCATATAAAAACCTTGAGACCCAAATGCATAAAGAGTGCTCTAACACCCCCTTGTGGTGGTCTGGAGCAATGAAGCCGTGACCCTGGGTACCTCTAAATCCCGCGGTGCAAGCTCGCAGCTTTTAAAGGAGGAACCACTGTAACTGACGAGAATTTTCTTGTTAGGTAAAATGGCCGGCATTTGATTGTAAGGAATTCTAGATTGGGTGAGCAGAATGACTTGAGTTCTTGTATGTTGTTATGATTACACCATGAGTTGTTAATCATAAAGCATACACCCCCGCTCTTCCTCTTCCCAGAGAGGTGTTTATCTCTGTCGGCGTGATGCATGGAGAAGCCCGGTGGCTGTACCGATTCCGACAACATTTCCCGAGAGAGCCATGTTTCCGTGAAACAGACAATGTTACAATCTCTGAAGTCTCTCTGGAAGGCAACCCTTGCTCAAATTTTGTCTACCTTGTCGTCAAGAGACTGGACATTGGCAAGTAGTATACTCGGGAGTGGTGAGTGATGTGCACGTCTGCGGAGCCTTCTGCTGCGTCATTGTTTTGGGTCGCCTACTGGGATCAAATCCATTGTCCTGGGTGGTGATCCGAACAGAGGATCCGCCTCAGGAAAGTCGTATTTCTGGTCGTAATGTTGGTAAATTGACATTGCTCTTAAATCCAATAGTTCTTCCCGTCTGTATGTAACAAGACTTAAAATTTCCTGGGGTAACAATGTAAGAAATAATACATAAATAAAACAAAATCCTGCATAGTTTCCTAAGAACGGGAAGTGAGGCAACCATTTCTGTCGGCGTCATTTCATACAGCCTGTCTCTTTCCATAAGGGAGGAGGTCTTTATTCCAGTGAGATTTCTAAAGCGAACACCACCATATTTAGTTCTACTCAACCTAGATCTAGGCAGAGACACGGTCTCAATGGGGATAGCTGAAATGACTACACTGACTGTGCTAGTCACAGACTCCACTAAGCTGGCAGGCTGGCAAACTGCACCTTATCTCATTGTGGAGCTAGAGGAGTTAGAGCCCTGTCTATGTTGATAGATAAGATGAGAGCACCCAGCTAGGATGGAGTCTGTCACTCCTCAGCAGGCCAGGCTTGGTCCTGTTCGTGGGTGAGTCCCAGAAAGAGGGCAAATTATCTGCAAATTCTATCTTTTGGGAGGGGCAGAAAATACTTTTCAGCCAGTGATTGAGTTGTGAGACTCTGCTGTAGAGCTCATCACTCCCCCTTACTGGGAGGAGGCCAGAGACAATTACTTAATGCCGACACATCTTTCCAGCTATTTTACACACTGAAGCTATGTTGCACTTGGTGACCCCTGACTGTTTCATCCTAACATCGTTGGTGCCAACGTCGATAACAGTATCCCTTTACTCTCTACACCAGTTTTAGCCTTAGCCAGCACCATCTCCAGATTAGCCTTTACGTCGTCAGTAGCCCTGCCCCCTGGTAAACAGTGTATGATCGCTGGATGATTAATTTTAAGTCTAATATTGTGGGTAATGGATTTGCCAATGACTAGGGTTTTCAATTTGTCAGAGTTAATGGTGGGAGGCTTCATTAGATCAGACCCCGTAACGGGTGGAGGAAAGACCTGATAATGCTCGGCCTCTGACTCCAACTGGTTGATTAATGGGTAGAACCGTTTGAAAGTTTCTGTCGGCTGAATGAGCGACTCCAGTTGAGCATGCCGACAGCATTTCTTTCCAGTAGCCATGAGAAAATTGTCCGGCTGCGGGTGCAGGGGTACTTAAACTACTATCTTTATTTATTGGTGGCACAGACGCTGTTTCATCCTTTCCTACACTTAAATTTCCCTTGCCTAACGATTACATCTGAAGCTGGGTTTGCAGCACAGCTATCCTCACCATAAGGCGATACATTTCCTGTATATTATGAGTACAGAGACTGCAATTGGATGGCATAATGTTACTACTTAGCTTTTTGGACTGCTGGAGATCCTGTAGAACCATGTCCAGATAAAGCTTCCAGGGTTAAAAAGTTGAATGAAAAAATTTGAGCGAGGAAAAAATTAAGATGTTGGTAAATGTATTGATAGTAAAAAACTCAAAGTTTGGCAGATAGCCAAGTAGCAACAAACAACACAGCAGCACGGAGACATGTCCGGAAGTTGAGGGCGGAGCTAGCGGATTTCTCCAAGTAAGAAATATCCATTGAAGTGGTCAAGTTATTGTCAAGTGTTATTGAAGTGTTTTTAGGTGAAAACTGGAAGGGAAAAAAGCGGTGGATCCTTAACAGGTTTTAATCACAAATTCATGTGATATTGCCAATTATTTTAATGATTACTTCATTGGCAAATTGGGCAAATTTAGGCAGGAAATGTCAACAACGAACAGTGAGCCATTGTACTCATGCATAAAAAAAGCATTGCAAGTTTGAATTATGTAAAATAGCGTGGGAGAGGTTGAACAATTATTGTTATCGATCAGTAATGACAAACCTCCTGGCATTGACAACTTAGATGGAAAGCTACTGAGGATGGTAGCTGAATCTATAGCCACTCCTATCTGTCATATCTTTAATCTGAGTTTAGAGGAAAGGCGTTGTCCTCAAGCCTGGAGGGAAGCCAAAGTCATTCCGCTACTCAAGAGTGGTAAAGCGGCCTTTACTGTTTCTATCAGCAGACCTATCAGCTTGCTGCCAGCTCTTAGAAAACTGCTGGAAAAAATAGTGTTTGACCAAATACAATGTTACTTCTCTGTAAACAAATTAACAACAAACTTGCAGCATGCTTATAGTGAAGGACACTCAACATGTACTGCACTGACACACATGACTGATGATTGGTTGAATAAATGTATAGCATGAAGATTGTTGGAGCTGTACTGTTCAGTGCAGCCTTTGATATTATTGACCATAACCTGTTGTTGAGAAAACATATGTGTTATGGGTTTTCAACCTCTGCCATATTGTGGATTCAGAGCCATCTATCTAATAGAACTAAGATGGCTTTCTTTAATGGAAACTTCTCTAATGCCAAACATGTAAAGTGTGTTGTAGCGCAGGGCAGCTCTCTAGACCCTCTAGTCTTTTATATTTTCACCATTGACCTGCCTCTGGCATTAAACAAAGCATGCGTGTATGCTGATGATTCAACCATATACACATCAGCAAACACAGATAATTAGGTCAATGAAGTCCTTAGCAAAGAGTTGAAGTCTGTTTTGGAATGGGTGGCCAGTAATAAACTGGTCCTGAACATCTCTAAAACTAAGAGCATTGTATTTCGTCCAAATCATTCCTTAAGTTCTACACCTCAGCTGAATCTGGTAATGAATGCTGTGGCTGTTGAACAAGTAGAGGACACAACATTTCTTGGCGTTACCTTAGATTGTAAACGGTCATGATAAAAACATATGGATTCAATGGTTGTAAAGGTGGGGAGAGAGGTCTAGCCGTAATAAAGAGATACTTTGCTTTTTTGTCCAGCAGGCTCTAGTTTTGCCTTATCTTGATTATTGTTCAGTCGTGTGCTTGAGTGCTGCAAGGAAAGACCTAGTTAAGCTGCAGCTGTCCCAGAACAGAGCGGCACGTCTTGGTCTTCATTGTAATCAGAGGGCTAATATAAATACTATGCATGCCAGTGTCTCTTGGCTAAGAGTTGAGGAGAGACTGACTGCATCACTTCTTATTTTTATAAGAAACATGAATTATGTTGAAAATACCAAATTGTTTGCATAGTCCACTTACACACAGCTCTGACACACACACTTACCCCACCAGACATGTCTTTTCACAGTCCCCAAATCCAGAACAAATTCAAGATAATGTACAGTATTATAAAGAGCCATTATTGCATGGAGCTCCCTTCCATCTCATATTACTCAAATGAACAGCAAACCTGGTTTCAAAAAATAGATAAAGCAACACCTCACAGCACAATGCCTCTATTTGACCTAGATAGTTTGTGTGTATGTATTTTAAATCAAATCCAATTTTATTTGTCACATACCCGAATACAACAGGTGTAGACCTTACAGTGAAATGCTTACTTATAAGCCCTTAACCAACAATGCAGTTTTAATAAAATACCCCCCAAAAAGTAAGAGATAAGATAATAAAAATAAACAATTAAAGATCAGCAGTAAATACCAATAGCGTGGCTATATACAGGGGGAACCGGTACAGAGTCAATGTGGAGGCTATATACAGGGGGAACCGGTACAGAGTCAATGTGGAGTCTATATACAGGCGGAACCGGTACAGAGTCAATGTGGAGGCTATATACAGGGGGAACCGGTACAGAGTCAATGTGGAGGCTATATACAGGGGGAACCGGTACAGAGTCAATGTGGAGGCTATATACAGGGGGAACCGGTACAGAGTCAATGTGGAGTCTATATACAGGGGGAACCGGTACAGAGTCAATGTGGAGGCTATATACAGGGGGAACCGGTACAGAGTCAATGTGGAGGCTATACACGGGGGGTACCGGTACAGAGTCAATGTGGAGTCTATATACAGGGGGAACCGGTACAGAGTCAATGTGGAGTCTATATACAGGGGGAACCGGTACAGAGTCAATGTGGAGGCTATATACAGGGGGAACCGGTACAGAGTCAATGTGGAGGCTATATACAGGGGGAACCGGTACAGAGTTAATGTGGGGGCTATATACAGGGGGTACCGGTACAGAGTCAATGTGGAGGCTATATACAGGGGGAACCGGTACAGAGTCAATGTGGAGGCTATATACAGGGGGAACCGGTACAGAGTCAATGTGGAGGCTATATACAGGGGGAACCGGTACAGAGTCAATGTGGAGTCTATATACAGGGGGAACCGGTACAGAGTCAATGTGGAGGCTATATACAGGGGGAACCGGTACAGAGTCAATGTGGAGGCTATACACGGGGGGTACCGGTACAGAGTCAATGTGGAGTCTATATACAGGGGGAACCGGTACAGAGTCAATGTGGAGTCTATATACAGGGGGAACCGGTACAGAGTCAATGTGGAGGCTATATACAGGGGGAACCGGTACAGAGTCAATGTGGAGGCTATATACAGGGGGAACCGGTACAGAGTCAATGTGGAGGCTATATACAGGGGGAACCGGTACAGAGTCAATGTGGAGGCTATATACAGGGGGAACCGGTACAGAGTCAATGTGGAGTCTATATACAGGGGGAACCGGTACAGAGTCAATGTGGAGGCTATATACAGGGGGAACCGGTACAGAGTCAATGTGGAGGCTATATACGGGGGGTACCGGTACAGAGTCAATGTGGAGTCTATATACAGGGGGAACCGGTACAGAGTCAATGTGGAGTCTATATACAGGGGGAACCGGTACAGAGTCAATGTGGAGGCTATATACAGGGGGAACCGGTACAGAGTCAATGTGGAGGCTATATACAGGGGGTACTGGTACAGAGTCAATGTGGAGGCTATATACAGGGGGAACCGGTACAGAGTCAATGTGGAGGCTATATACAGGGGGTACTGGTACAGAGTCAATGTGGAGGCTATATACAGGGGGAACCGGTACAGAGTCAATGTGGAGGCTATATACAGGGGGTACCGGTACAGAGTCAATGTGGAGGCTATATACAGGGGGAACCGGTACAGAGTCAATGTGGAGTCTATATACAGGGGGAACCGGTACAGAGTCAATGTGGAGGCTATATACAGGGGGAACCGGTACAGAGTCAATGTGGAGACTATATACAGGGGGAACCGGTACAGAGTCAATGTGGAGTCTATATACAGGGGGTACTGGTACAGAGTCAATGTGGAGGCTATATACAGGGGGTACTGGTACAGAGTCAATGTGGAGGCTATATACAGGGGGAACCGGTACAGAGTCAATGTGGAGGCTATATACAGGGGGAACCGGTACAGAGTCAATGTGGAGGCTATATACAGGGGGAACCGGTACAGAGTCAATGTGGAGGCTATATACAGGGGGTACCGGTACAGAGTCAATGTGGAGGCTATATACAGGGGGTACCGGTACAGAGTCAATGTGGAGGCTATATACAGGGGGTACCGGTACAGAGTCAATGTGGAGGCTATATACAGGGGGTACCGGTACAGAGTCAATGTGGAGGCTATATACAGGGGGTACCGGTACAGAGTCAATGTGGAGGCTATATACAGGGGGTACCGGTACAGAGTCAATGTGGAGGCTATATACAGGAGGTACCGGTACAGAGTCAATGTGGAGGCTATATACAGGAGGAACCGGTACAGAGTCAATGTGGAGGCTATATACAGGAGGAACCGGTACAGAGTCAATGTGGAGGCTATATACAGGGGGTACTGGTACAGAGTTAATGTGGAGGCTATATACAGGGGGTACCGGTACAGAGTCAATGTGGAGGCTATATACAGGAGGTACCGGTACAGAGTCAATGTGGAGGCTATATACAGGAGGAACCGGTACAGAGTCAATGTGGAGGCTATATACAGGGGGTACCGGTACAGAGTTAATGTGGAGGCTATATACAGGGGGTACCGGTACAGAGTCAATGTGGAGGCTATATACAGGAGGTACCGGTACAGAGTCAATGTGGAGGCTATATACAGGAGGAACCGGTACAGAGTCAATGTGGAGGCTATATACAGGGGGAACCGGTACAGAGTTAATGTGGAGGCTATATACAGGAGGTACCGGTACAGAGTCAATGTGGAGGCTATATACAGGAGGAACCGGTACAGAGTCAATGTGGAGGCTATATACAGGGGGTACCGGTACAGAGTTAATGTGGAGGCTATATACAGGGGGTACCGGTACAGAGTCAATGTGGAGGCTATATACAGGAGGTACCGGTACAGAGTCAATGTGGAGGCTATATACAGGAGGAACCGGTACAGAGTCAATGTGGAGGCTATATACAGGGGGAACCGGTACAGAGTTAATGTGGAGGCTATATACAGGAGGTACCGGTACAGAGTCAATGTGGAGGCTATATACAGGAGGAACCGGTACAGAGTCAATGTGGAGGCTATATACAGGGGGTACCGGTACAGAGTCAATGTGGAGGCTATATACAGGGGGTACCGGTACAGCGTCAATGTGGAGGCTATATACAGGGGGTACCGGTACAGAGTCAATGTGGAGGCTATATACAGGGGGTACTGGTACAGCGTCAATGTGGAGGCTATATACAGGGGGTACCGGTACAGAGTCAATGTGGAGGCTATTTACAGGGGGTACCGGTACAGAGTCAATGTGGAGACTATATACAGGGGGTACCGGTACAGAGTCAATGTGGGGGCTATATACAGGGGGTACCGGTACAGAGTCATTGTGGAGGCTATATACAGGGGGTACCAGTGCAGAGTCAATGTGGAGGCTATATACAGGGGGAACCGGTACAGAGTCAATGTGGAGGCTATATACAGGGGGTACCGGTACAGAGTCAATGTGGAGGCTATATACAGGGGGTACCGGTACAGAGTCAATGTGGAGGCTATATACAGGGGGTACTGGTACAGAGTCAATGTGGGGGGCACCGGTGTCGAGGTATTGATATGTAGGCTACGTGTGCCTTTATTAAATTGATGTAGTTCTCTCCTTGAGCTGTTCTTGTGTATTAATGTACTGTATTATATCATGTTTCCTGTTTTGTGTCGACCCCAGGAAGAGTAGCTGCTGCTTTCGCAACAGCTAATGAGGATCCTAATAAAATACCAAATACCAAATGTCAACTAAATTAGTTTAGGGCTGAGAGAACCGATGGGCTGGAGAGCAGGGCTGGTATCTGATCAGCATCAGGGAAGGTTCTCTATTTCCTCTAAAAATGGATCCATGCATTTCACGACATACATACATGTGATACTTGTGTGTTAGTAAGGAGAGAGTTGAAGACAGAGAGAAGGAAAGAGAGACAGACTGAAAGAGTGAGCTGGGTAAACTGAACTGACAATGATTGAACTGGTTAGTTGTTTCAGCCATTTTAGGAACAGTGATGTTACAGTTTCTATAAGACAACTCTGACCCTTGGAGAGAGAGATGACTTGGAAGTTCTTATCACCACTTTGGCTTCTAAACTTTGACCTTTTTACTGAGGTGGGGGAGGAGGGCATACACACATCTGAGTAGAGGTGAGGTGGGGGGTAGGGAGATGAAGATAGAATCTGAATTCTCAAATGGGAATACCGCTGAGGGGCTTCAATTTCCGATCAAAGATTCTCAGACAAACCCTTTGGGACCGGCCCACCGTCACGCGTGGAGATTCTATGTCTGCTGAGTGTGATGTTGGAAACCTGAGGAGTTGTTGATAAGAGTCACATCTCCTTGTTTATTAATAACACTGCTAAGACCTGACCTTTACATTTACTGTCATAACAAGTATAAATGTACGGTACACACAGATACACACACACCGATGTGTTGTGCGTTGCCAGGGAAACACACACCCTAATGGTTAGACATCCCTTTGACCTAATGATAGCAGGCAGTCTAATCATTCTGAGCTGTCAGCCATATATCAATACATGAATACATCAAACAGAGCTCCCATAGGACCATGGACACCAGCACACCACGGACTAATCTAGTTTCCACTGGGACGATAGGACCATGGACACCAGCACACCACGGACTCATCTAGTTACTACTGGGACGATAGGACCATGGACACCAGCACACCACGGACTCATCTAGTTTCCACTGGGACGATAGGACCATGAACACCAGCACACCACGGACTCATCTAGTTACTACTGGGATGATAGGACCATGGACACCAGCACACCACGGACTCATCTAGTTACTACTGGGACGATAGGACCATGGACACCAGCACACCACGGACTAATCTAATTACTACTGGGACGATAGGGCCATGGACACCTGCACACCACGGACTCATCTAGTTACTACTGGGACGACAGGACCATGGACACCAGCACACCACGGACTAATCTAATTACCACTGGGATGACAGGACCATGGACACCAGCACACCACGGACTAATCTAGTTACCACTGGGATGACAGGACCATGGACACCAGCCTGGACACACTCATCTAGTTACCACTGGGACTATAGGGACATGGACACCAGCCTGGACACACTCATCTAGTTACTACTGGTACTATAGGACCATGGACACCAGCCTGGACACAGTAATCTAGTTACCACTGGGACTATAGGACCCTGGACACCAGCCTGGACACACTCATCTAGTTACCACTGGTACTATAGGACCCTGGACACCAGCCTGGACACACTCATCTAGTTACCACTGGGACTATAGGACCCTGGACACCAGCCTGGACACACTCATCTAGTTACCACTGGGACTATAGGACCCTGGACACCAGCCTGGACACACTCATCTAGTTACCACTGGGACTATAGGACCCTGGACACCAGCCTGGACACACTCATCTAGTTACCACTGGGACGATAGGGCCCTGGACACCAGCCTGGACACAGTAATCTAGTTACTACTGGTACTATAGGACCCTGGACACCAGCCTGGACACACTCATCTAGTTACCACTGGAACTATAGGACCCTGGACACCAGCCTGGACACACTCATCTAGTTACCACTGGGACTATAGGGACCTGGACACCAGCCTGGACACAGTAATCTAGTTACAACTGGTACGACAGGACCATGGACACCAGCCTGGACACAGTCATCTAGTTACCACTGGGACTATAGGACCCTGGACACCAGCCTGGACACACTCATCTAGTTTCCACTGGGACTATAGGACCCTGGACACCAGCCTGGACACACTCATCTAGTTACCACTGGGACTATAGGACCCTGGACACCAGCCTGGACACAGTCATCTAGTTACCACTGGTACTATAGGACCCTGGACACCAGCCTGGACACACTCATCTAGTTACCACTGGTACTATAGGGACATTAACACCAGCCTGGACACACTCATCTAGTTTCCACTGGGACTATAGGACCCTGGACACCAGCCTGGACACACTCATCTAGTTACCACTGGGACTATAGGACCCTGGACACCAGCCTGGACACAGTCATCTAGTTACCACTGGTACTATAGGACCCTGGACACCAGCCTGGACACACTCATCTAGTTACCACTGGGACTATAGGACCCTGGACACCAGCCTGGACACACTCATCTAGTTACCACTGGGACTATAGGACCCTGGACACCAGCCTGGACACACTCATCTAGTTACCACTGGGACTATAGGACCCTGGACACCAGCCTGGACACACTCATCTAGTTTCCACTGGGACAATAGGACCATGAACACCAGCCTGGACACACTCATCTAGTTACCACTGGGACTATAGGACCCTGGACACCAGCACACCACGGACTCATCTAGTTACTACTGGGATGATAGGACCATGGACACCAGCACACCACGGACTCATCTAGTTACTACTGGGACGACAGGACCATGGACACCAGCACACCACGGACTAATCTAATTACCACTGGGATGACAGGACCATGGACACCAGCACACCACGGACTAATCTAGTTACCACTGGGACTATAGGACCCTGGACACCAGCCTGGACACACTCATCTAGTTTCCACTGGGACAATAGGACCATGAACACCAGCACACCACGGACTCATCTAGTTACTACTGGGATGATAGGACCATGGACACCAGCACACCACGGACTCATCTAGTTACTACTGGGACGATAGGACCATGGACACCAGCACAGCACGGACTAATCTAATTACTACTGGGACGATAGGGCCATGGACATCTGCACACCACGGACTCATCTAGTTACTACTGGGACGACAGGACCATGGACACCAGCACACCACGGACTAATCTAATTACCACTGGGATGACAGGACCATGGACACCAGCACACCACGGACTAATCTAGTTACCACTGGGATGACAGGACCATGGACACCAGCCTGGACACACTCATCTAGTTACCACTGGGACTATAGGGACATGGACACCAGCCTGGACACACTCATCTAGTTACTACTGGGACTATAGGACCCTGGACACCAGCCTGGACACAGTCATCTAGTTACCACTGCTGGGACTATAGGGACATGGACACCAGCCTGGACACACTCATCTAGTTACCACTGGGACTATAGGACCCTGGACACCAGCCTGGACACACTCATCTAGTTACCACTGGGACTATAGGACCCTGGACACCAGCCTGGACACAGTCATCTAGTTACCACTGCTGGGACTATAGGACCCTGGACACCAGCCTGGACACACTCATCTAGTTACCACTGGGACTATAGGACCCTGGACACCAGCCTGGACACAGTCATCTAGTTACCACTGGGACTATAGGGACATTAACACCAGCCTGGACACACTCATCTAGTTTCCACTGGGACTATAGGACCCTGGACACCAGCCTGGACACACTCATCTAGTTACCACTGGGACTATAGGACCCTGGACACCAGCCTGGACACAGTCATCTAGTTACCACTGGGACTATAGGACCCTGGACACCAGCCTGGACACAGTCATCTAGTTTCCACTGGGACTATAGGGACATTAACACCAGCCTGGACACACTCATCTAGTTTCCACTGGGACTATAGGACCCTGGACACCAGCCTGGACACACTCATCTAGTTACCACTGGGACTATAGGACCCTGGACACCAGCCTGGACACAGTCATCTAGTTACCACTGGGACTATAGGACCCTGGACACCAGCCTGGACACACTCATCTAGTTACCACTGGGACTATAGGACCCTGGACACCAGCCTGGACACACTCATCTAGTTACCACTGGGACTATAGGACCCTGGACACCAGCCTGGACACAGTCATCTAGTTACCACTGGGACTATAGGGACATTAACACCAGCCTGGACACACTCATCTAGTTTCCACTGGGACTATAGGACCCTGGACACCAGCCTGGACACACTCATCTAGTTACCACTGGGACTATAGGACCCTGGACACCAGCCTGGACACACTCATCTAGTTACCACTGGGACTATAGGACCCTGGACACCAGCCTGGACACACTCATCTAGTTACCACTGGGACTATAGGGACATGGACACCAGCCTGGACACACTCATCTAGTTACCACTGGGACTATAGGACCCTGGACACCAGCCTGGACACACTCATCTAGTTACCACTGGGACTATAGGACCCTGGACACCAGCCTGGACACACTCATCTAGTTACCACTGGGACTATAGGGACATGGACACCAGCCTGGACACACTCATCTAGTTACCACTGGGACTATAGGACCCTGGACACCAGCCTGGACACACTCATCTAGTTACCACTGGGACTATAGGACCCTGGACACCAGCCTGGACACACTCATCTAGTTACCACTGGGACTATAGGACCCTGGACACCAGCCTGGACACAGTCATCTAGTTACCACTGGGACTATAGGACCCTGGACACCAGCCTGGACACACTCATCTAGTTACCACTGGTACTATAGGACCCTGGACACCAGCCTGGACACACTCATCTAGTTACCACTGGGACTATAGGGACCTGGACACCAGCCTGGACACAGTCATCTAGTTACCACTGGTACTATAGGACCCTGGACACCAGCCTGGACACACTCATCTAGTTACCACTGGGACTATAGGACCCTGGACACCAGCCTGGACACACTCATCTAGTTACCACTGGGACTATAGGACCCTGGACACCAGCCTGGACACACTCATCTAGTTTCCACTGGGACTATAGGACCCTGGACACCAGCCTGGACACACTCATCTAGTTACCACTGGGACTATAGGGACATGGACACCAGCCTGGACACACTCATCTAGTTACCACTGGTACTATAGGACCATGGACACCAGCCTGGACACAGTCATCTAGTTACCACTGGTACTATAGGACCCTGGACACCAGCCTGGACACACTCATCTAGTTACCACTGGGACTATAGGGACATGGACACCAGCCTGGACACACTCATTTAGTTTCCACTGGGACTATAGGACCCTGGACACCAGCCTGGACACACTCATCTAGTTACCACTGGGACTATAGGACCCTGGACACCAGCCTGGACACACTCATCTAGTTACCACTGGGACTATAGGACCCTGGACACCAGCCTGAACACAGTCATCTAGTTTCCACTGGGACTATAGGGACATTAACACCAGCCTGGACACACTCATCTAGTTACCACTGGGACTATAGGGACATGGACACCAGCCTGGACACAGTAATCTAGTTACCACTGGGACTATAGGACCCTGGACACCAGCCTGGACACACTCATCTAGTTACCACTGGTACTATAGGACCCTGGACACCAGCCTGGACACACTCATCTAGTTACCACTGCTGGGACTATAGGACCCTGGACACCAGCCTGGACACACTCATCTAGTTACCACTGGTACGACAGGACCATGGACACCAGCCTGGACACACTCATCTAGTTACCACTGGTACTATAGGACCCTGGACACCAGCCTGGACACACTCATCTAGTTACCACTGCTGGGACTATAGGACCCTGGACACCAGCCTGGACACACTCATCTAGTTACCACTGGGACTATAGGGACATTAACACCAGCCTGGACACACTCATCTAGTTACCACTGGGACTATAGGGACATGGACACCAGCCTGGACACAGTCATCTAGTTACCACTGGGACTATAGGACCCTGGACACCAGCCTGGACACACTCATCTAGTTACCACTGGGACTATAGGACCCTGGACACCAGCCTGGACACACTCATCTAGTTACCACTGGGACTATAGGACCCTGGACACCAGCCTGGACACACTCATCTAGTTACCACTGGGACTATAGGACCCTGGACACCAGCCTGGACACAGTAATCTAGTTACCACTGGGACTATAGGACCCTGGACACCAGACTGGACACAGTCATCTAGTTACCACTGGGACTATAGGACCCTGGACACCAGCCTGGACACACTCATCTAGTTACCACTGGTACTATAGGACCCTGGACACCAGCCTGGACACACTCATCTAGTTACCACTGGGACTATAGGACCCTGGACACCAGCCTGGACACAGTCATCTAGTTACCACTGGGACGATAGGACCCTGGACACCAGCCTGGACACACTCATCTAGTTACCACTGGGACTATAGGGACATTAACACCAGCCTGGACACACTCATCTAGTTACCACTGGGACTATAGGGACATGGACACCAGCCTGGACACAGTCATCTAGTTACCACTGGGACTATAGGGACATGGACACCAGCCTGGACACACTCATCTAGTTACCACTGGGACTATAGGACCCTGGACACCAGCCTGGACACACTCATCTAGTTACCACTGGGTCTATGTCAGATATGTCTGGAAGTGATCAGTTAAAGACTATCCCTTACTCTACATGTGGTAGAGAGATGGGGAATGCGAGGGGCTGAGCAGCTTTTAGGAGTCGTATTCCCCCACACCTCCTCAGAACAGACACCTGACACCCACAGGCCCCAACTCCATCCCCAGGCTAAATGTACCTCTCTGCTGCTGATCAGGAGGGACGGTGAGCCTTGTTGTGACTCACATCTAGTCCCCCTCCTTAGCTGGTGTGTGTGTGCTCCCATTTCAGAGCTCCTCCCAGGTCCACTGTACAGTAGGTGGTATTGCTGATGTTGTTATGGTTTTCTCCTTGGTTACAACATGTGACTGACCTCCAGCCAGAATACACCAGAACAATGAGACAGACCAGAATACACCAGAACAATGAGACAGACCAGAATACACCAGAACAATGAGACAGACCAGAATACACCAGAACAATGAGACAGACCAGAATACACCAGAACAATGAGACAGACCAGAATACACCAGAACAATGAGACAGACCAGAATACACCAGAACAATGAGACAGACCAGAATACACCAGAACAATGAGACAGACCAGAATACACCAGAACAATGAGACAGACCAGAATACACCAGAACAATGAGACAGACCAGAATACACCAGAACAATGAGACAGACCAGAATACACCAGAACAAAAAGACAGACCAGAATACACCAGAACAATAAGACAGACCAGAATACACCAGAACAATAAGACAGACCAGAATACACCAGAACAATGAGACAGACCAGAATACACCAGAACAATGAGACAGACCAGAATACACCAGAACAATGAGACAGACCAGAATACACCAGAACAATGAGACAGACCAGAATACACCAGAACAATGAGACAGACCAGAATACACCAGAACAATGAGACAGACCAGAATACACCAGAACAATGAGACAGACCAGAATACACCAGAACAATAAGACAGACCAGAATACACCAGAACAATGAGACAGACCAGAATACACCAGAACAATGAGACAGACCAGAATACACCAGAACAATGAGACAGACCAGAATACACCAGAACAAAAAGACAGACCAGAATACACCAGAACAATAAGACAGACCAGAATACACCAGAACAATGAGACGGACCAGGAAGAAGCACAGATTCACACACACAGTCTCTCTCAGAGAGTGTCCTTTCAACAGGTGTGTGGGCCAAAATAAGGGTTTAGAGGTAGTCACCTCATACAAGTACTTGGGAGATGACTAGACAGTACACTGTCCTTGTCTCAGCACATATCCAAGATGCAGGCTAAGGTTAAATCTAGACTTGGTTTCCTCTATCGTAATCGCTCCTCTTTCACCCCAGCTGCCAAACTAACCCTGATTCAGATGACCCTCCTACCCATGTTAGCTAGATTACGGAGACACAATTTATAGATCGGCAGGTAAGGGTGCTCTTGAGCAGAAAAATTTTCTTTACCATTTGGCCATCAGATGTGCCACCAATGCTCCTTATAGGAACATCACTGCACTCTATACTCCTCTGTAAAATGGCCATCTCTTTAGACCCGGCGTAAGACTCACTGGTTGATGCTTATTTATAAAACCCTCTTAGGCCTCACTCCCCCCTATCTGAGATATCTACTGCAGCCCTCATCCTCCACATACAACACCCATTCTGCCAGTCACATTCTGTTAAAGGTCCCAAAAGCACACACATCCCTGGGTCGCTCCTCTATTCATTTCGCTGCAGCTAGCGACTGGAACGAGCGGGGGAAAAAACACTCAAACTGGACCGTATCATCTTCATCTCTACATTCAAAGACTCAATCATTGACACTCTTACTGACACTTAAAGGCTGCATCTCGTGATTTTTTGTTGTCTCTACCTTCTGGCCCTTTGTGCTGTTGTCTGTGCTTAACAATGTTTGCAATATGTCTGTGCTCGTACCATGTGCTGCTGCCATGTTTTGTTGCTACCATCTTGTTGTCATGTTGTGTTGCTGCCAAGTTGTGTTGTCTTAGGTCTCACTTTATGCACTGTTGTGGTGTCTCTCTTTATGTAGTGTTGTGGTGTCTCTCTTTATGTAGTGTTGTGGTGTCTCTCTTTATGCGCTGTTGTGGTGTCTCTCTTTATGTAGTGTTGTGGTGTCTCTCTTATTTAGTGTTTTGGTGTCTCTCTTTATGTAGTGTTGTGGTGTCTCTCTTTATGTAGTGTTGTGGTGTCTCTCTTTATGTAGTGTTGTGGTGTCTCTCTTTATGTAGTGTTGTGGTGTCTCTCTTTATGTAGTGTTGTGTTGTCTCTCTGTATGTAGTGGTGTGGTGTCTCTATTTATGTAGTGTTGTGGTGTCTCTCTTTATGTAGTGTTGTGGTGTCTCTCTTTATGTAGTGTTGTGGTGTCTCTCTTTATGTTGTGTTGTGGTGTCTCTCTTTATGTAGTGTTGTGGTGTCTCTCTTTATGTAGTGTTGTGGTGTCTCTCTTTATGCACTGTTGTGGTGTCTCTCTTTATGTAGTGTTGTGGTGTCTCTCTTTATGTAGTGTTGTGGTGTCTCTCTTTATGTAGTGTTGTGGTGTCTCTCTTTATGTAGTGTTGTGGTGTCTCTCTTTATGCACTGTTGTGGTGTCTCTCTTTATGCACTGGTGTGGTGTCTCTATGTAGTGTTGTGGTGTCTCTCTTTATGCACTGTTGTGGTGTCTCTCTTTATGCACTGGTGTGGTGTCTTTATGTAGTGTTGTGGTGTCTCTCTTTATGCACTGTTGTGGTGTCTCTCTTATTTCGTGTTTTGGTGTCTCTCTTTATGTAGTGGTGTGGTGTCTCTCTTTATGTAGTGTTGTGGTGTCTCTCTTATTTAGTGTTTTGGTGTCTCTCTTTATGTAGTGGTGTGGTGTCTCTCTTTATGTAGTGTTGTGGTGTCTCTCTTATTTAGTGTTGTGGTGTCTCTCTTTATGTAGTGTTGTGGTGTCTCTCTTATTTAGTGTTTTGGTGTCTCTCTTTATGTAGTGGTGTGGTGTCTCTCTTTATGTAGTGTTGTGGTGTCTCTCTTATTTAGTGTTTTGGTGTCTCTCTTTATGTAGTGGTGTGGTGTCTCTCTTTATGTAGTGTTGTGGTGTCTCTCTTTATGTAGTGGTGTGGTGTCTCTCTTTATGTAGTGTAGTGGTGTCTCTCTTAACTTCTTATGGCTGAAGGGGCGGTATTGAGTAGCTTGGATGAAAGGTGCACAGAGGTGCCCATATTAAATGGCCCGCTCCTCATTCCCAGTTGCTAATATATGCATATTATTATTCATATTGGATAGAAAACACTCTGAACTCACTAAAACTGTTTGAATTATGTCTGTGGGTATAACAGAACTCACATGGCAGGCAAAACCCTGAGATGTTCCACTTCCTGTATGTATTTTTTCTGGGGGTGCCAATTTTCAACCAAGCTCTCATTGAAATCACAGAGAGATATTGATGAGTTTTCACTTCCTACGGCTTCCACTAGATGTCAACAGTCAATAGAACATTGTCTGATGAATCTAATGTGAAGGGGGGCCGAAGGAGACAGGAATTAGTGAGCTCTGGCAGGAGGTGATCACGCATTAAACACACACGTTCACGTGAGAGTCAGCTCCGTTCCATCAGTCAACTGAAGTCGATGAAATTCTCCGGTTGGAACGTTATTCAAGATGTATGTTAACAACATTCTAAAGAATGATTCAGTACATCGTTTGACATGTTTCTACTGACTGTAACGGAACTTTTGGACATTTCGTCACGTTATAGTGGACGGTAGTGGACGTGCTTTGGGTTTGGCGTTTGGTAAACATGTCCAAAGTAGCTAATTTGACATAAATAACGGACATTAACGAACAAATCAAGCATTTATCATCATTTATTTTATCATGTGGACCTGGGATTCCTAGGACTGCATTCTGATGAATTCATCAAATGTAAGGAAACATTTATCATGTATTTTCTGGTTTCTGTTGAGTCCAACATGGCGGCTAATTTGGCTATTGTTCTGAGCTCCGTCTCAGATTATTGCATGGTTTATTTTTCCGTTAAGTTTTTTTGAAATCTGACACAGCGGTTGCATTAAGGAGAGGTATATCTATAATTCCATGTGTATAACTTGTATTATCATTTATATTTATGATGAGCATTTCTGTTGAAACGATGTGGTGATGCAAAGTCACTTGATGTTTTTGCAACTAGTGAATCTAACGCGTCAATGTAAACTCAGATTTTTTTATATAAATATGAACTTAATCAAACAAAACATGCATGTATTGTGTAACATGAAGTCCTATGAGTGTCATCTGATGAAAATAATCAAAGGTTAGTGATTAATTTTATCTCTATTTCTGTTTTTTGTGAAAGCTATCTTTCGCTGGAAAAATGGCTGTGCTTATTGTGGTTTTGTGGTGACCTAACATAATCGTTTGTAGTGGTTGATTTAACGTCCCGCTCAGCTAGAGCGGAGCGGCGCCACTACGAGGAATTGTCGCGAGGTAACGGGCACGAGAGGCAGCCCCAGAATCTTTTTGGGTGGGGGCACACGGGTAGATTGGCGGACTCAGGTAGGAGACCTGAGCCAACTCAAAATCAAATCAAATCAAATCAAATTTTATTAGTCACATACACATGGTTAGCAGATGTTAATGCGAGTGTAGCGAAATGCTTGTGCTTCTAGTTCCGACAATGCAGTAATAACCAACAGTAATCTAACCTAACAATTCCACACTACTACCTTACACACACACACAAGTGTAAAGGGATAAAGAATATGTACATAAAGATATATGAATGAGTGGTGGTACAGAACGGCATGGCAGATGCAGTAGATGGTATAGAGTACGGTATATACATATGAGATGAGTACTGTAGGGTATGTAAACATAAAGTGGCATAGTTTAAAGTGGCTAGTGGTACATGTATTGCATAAAGATGGCAAGATGCAGTAGATGATATAGAGTACAGTATATATACATATGAGATGGGTAATGTAGGGTATGTAAACATTGTATTAAGTGGCATTGCTTAAAGTGGCTAGTGGTACATTTTTACATAATTTCCATCAATTCCCATTTTTAAAGTGGCTGGAGTTGAGTCAGTATGTTGGCAGCGGCCGCTAAATGTTAGTGGTGGCTGTTTAACAGTCTGATGGCCTTGAGATAGAAGCTGTTTTTCAGTCTCTCGGTCCCTGCTTTGATGCACCTGTACTGACCTCGCCTTCTGGATGATAGCGGGGTGAACAGGCAGTGGCTTGGGTGGTTGTTGTCCTTGATGATCTTTATGGCCTTCCTGTGACATCGGGTGGTGTAGGTGTCCTGGAGGGCAGGTAGTTTGCCCCTGGTGATGCGTTCTGCAGACCTCACTACCCTCTGGAGAGCCTTACGGTTGTGGGCGGAGCAGTTGCCGTACCAGGCGGTGATACAGCCCGACAGGATGCTCTCGATTGTGCATCTGTAGAAGTTTGTGAGTGCTTTTGGTGACAAGCCGAATTTCTTCAGCCTCCTGAGGTTGAAGAGGCGCTGCTGCGCCTTCTTCACAACGCTGTCTGTGTGGGTGGACCAGTTCAGTTTGTCCGTGATGTGTACACCGAGGAACTTAAAACTTTCCACCTTCTCCACTACTGACCCGTCGATGTGGATAGGGGGGTGCTCCCTCTGCTGTTTCCTGAAGTCCACAATCATCTCCTTTGTTTTGTTGACGTTGAGTATGAGGTTATTTTCCTGACACCACACTCCGAGGGCCCTCACCTCCTCCCTGTAGGCCGTCTCGTCGTTGTTGGTGATCAAGCCTACCACTGTAGTGTCATCCGCAAACTTGATGATTGAGTTGGAGGCGTGCATGGCCACGCAGTCGTGGGTGAACAGGGAGTACAGGAGAGGGCTCAGAACGCACCCTTGTGGGGCCCCAGTGTTGAGGATCAGCGGGGTGGAGATGTTGTTACCTACCCTCACCACCTGGGGGCGGCCCGTCAGGAAGTCCAGGACCCAGTTGCACAGGGCGGGGTCGAGACCCAGGGTCTCGAGCTTGATGACGAGTTTGGAGGGTACTATGGTGTTAAATGCTGAGCTGTAATCGATGAACAGCATTCTCACATGGGTATTCCTCTTGTCCAGATGGGTTAGGGCAGTGTGCAGTGTGGTTGCGATTGCGTCGTCTGTGGACCTATTGGGTCGGTAAGCAAATTGGAGTGGGTCTAGGGTGTCCGGTAGGGTGGAGGTGATATGGTCCTTGACTAGTCTCTCAAAGCACTTCATGATGACGGAAGTGAGTGCTACGGGGCGGTAGTCGTTTAGCTCAGTTACCTTAGCTTTCTTGGGAACAGGAACAATGGTGGCCCAGTGATAACTCCCCGTGCTTACCGTGGCGAGAGAGTGACTGGGCAGGCACCGTGTTATGCGGGGGAGCGCACGATGTCCCCAGTGCGCACGCATAGCCCGGTGCGTTACATCGCAGCTCCTCGAATCGGCCGGGCTAGTGTGGGCATCGAGCCAGGAGGGATGATGCCGGCTCAGCGCATCTGGTCTCCAGTGCGTCTCCTCGGCCCGGGGTATACTGCACCAGCCCTACGCACGGTGTCTCCAGGTCGCCAGCACAGCCCAGTGTGGCCTGTTCCAACTCCCCACACTTGCCAGGCTACAGGGGGAATCCAGCCAGGACGAGTGGTGCTGGCTCTACGCTCGACACTGCCAGTGCGCCTCCACGGTCCAGTGCATCCGGTGCCTCGGCCAAGGACAAGGCCTCCTGCATGTCTCCCCAGCCTGGTGAGTTCTGTGCCTGTGTTAAACACTAACCCTCCTGCATGTCTCCCCAGCCTGGTGAGTCCTGTGCCTTCTCCCAGAGCCAGGCCTCCTGTGTGTCTCTCGTGATAATCCATGGCAAGAAGCCTCCAGTGATAATCCATGGCACGAAGCCTCCAGTGATGATCCATGGCAAGAGGCCTCCAGTGATGATCCATGGCACGAAGCCTCCAGTGATAATCCATGGCAAGAAGCCTCAGTGATAATCCATGGCAAGAAGCCTCCAGTGATAATCCATTGCACGAAGCCTCCAGTGATGATCCATGGCAGGAAGCCTCCAGTGATAATCCACTGCACGAAGCCTCCAGTGATGATCCATGGCACGAAGCCTCCAGTGATGATCCATGGCACGAAGCCTCCAGTGAGGATCCATGGCACGAAGCCTCCAGTGAGGATCCATGGCACAAAGCCTCCAGTGATGATCCATGGCACGAAGCCTCCGGTGAGGATCCATGGCATGAGGCCTCCAACAAAGGATGTCAGTCCGGAGCCTCCAGCGTCGCCCGCTAGTCCGGAACCTCCAGCGCCGCCCTCTAGTCCGGAGCCTCCAGCGTCGCCCTCTAGTCCGGAGCCTCCAGCATCGCCCTCTAGTCCGGAGCCTCCAGGGGCGCCCTCTAGTCCGGAGCAGCCGGAGTCTCCCTCCAGTCAGGAACAGCTGGAGCCGCCCGTCAATCCTGCGCTACCAGAGCCGCCCGTCTGTCCTGAGCTGCCGGAGCCGCCCATCAGTCAGGAGCTGCCAGAGTCGCCCGTCAGTCAGGAGCTGCCGGAGTCGTCCGTCAGTCAGGAGCTGCCGGAGCCGCCCTTCACTCTGGCGCCACCGGAGTCTCCCGCCTGTCTGGCGCTGCCGGAGTCTCCCATCTGTTCGGGGCCCGCTGCAAGGGTCCCCAGTCCAAGGTCGGCGGCGAGGGTCGCCGCTCCAAAGGTGCCACTTAAGCGGGCTAAGACTATGGTGGAGTGGAGTCCACGTCCCGCGCCAGAGCCGTCACCGCGGACAGACGCCCACCCAGACCCTCCCCTATAGGTTCAGGTTTTGCGGCCGGAGTCCGCACCTTTGGGGGGGGGGGGGTACTGTCACGTTCTGACCTTAGTTTCTTTTTATGTCTTTGTGTTAGGTTGGTCAGGGCGTGAGTTGGGGTGGGTAGTCTATGTTCTGTTTTCTATGTTGTATTTCTATGTCTGGCCTGATATGGTTCTCAATCAGAGGCAGCTGTCGATTGTTGTCTCTGATTGAGAATCATATTTAGGTAGCCTGTTTTCCCCATTTTGGTTGTGGGTGGTTGTTTCCTGGGTTTGTGTTTGTGTGACCATTCAGGACTGTTTCGGTTTTCGTTTTCATTCACTTTGTTATTTTTGTATTTTTGTCGTGTTCAGTTTTTATTAAAATATAATGGACACTTACCACGCTGCACATTGGTCCGATCCATAAACAAACAACAACACGAAGAATTATCTATCCAAAATGGAGATGTATGGGTAAACCACTTCTCCAATCTTTTTGGCTCTATAACAAAGAACAAAG